>NC_048575.1:86023151-86060651 GCF_013265735.2 Oncorhynchus mykiss | reverse complement strand
CTATAGATACAGTGAGCAGTTGAACGGTACTCTCCTAGTTCCTAGACCTATAGATACAGTTGAACGGTACTCTCCTAGTTCCTAGACTTATAGATACAGTTGAACGGTACTCTCCTAGTTCCTAGACCTATAGATACAGTTGAACGGTACTCTCCTAGGTCCTAGACCTATAGATACAGTTGAACGGTACTCTCCTAGTTCCTAGACCTATAGATACAGTTGAACGGTACTCTCCTAGGTCCTAGACCTATAGATACAGTTGAACGGTACTCTCCTAGTTCCTAGACCTATAGATACAGTTGAACGGTACTCTCCTAGTTCCTAGACCTATAGATACAGTTGAACGGTACTCTCCTAGTTCCTAGACCTATAGATACAGTTGAGCGGTACTCTCCTAGTTCCTTGACCTATAGATACAGTTGAACGGTACTCTCCTAGTTCCTAGACCTATAGATACAGTTGAACGGTACTCTCCTAGTTCCTAGACCAATAGATACAGTTGAACGGTACTCTCCTAGTTCCTAGACCTATAGATACAGTTGAACGGTACTCTCCTAGTTCCTAGACCAATAGATACAGTTGAACGGTACTCTCCTAGTTCCTAGACCTATAGATACAGTTGAACGGTACTCTCCTAGTTCCTAGACTTATAGATACAGTTGAACGGTACTCTCCTAGTTCCTAGACCTATAGATACAGCGAGCAGTTGAACGGTACTCTCCTAGTTCCTAGACCTATAGATACAGTTGAACGGTACTCTCCTAGTTCCTAGACCTATAGATACAGTTGAACGGTACTCTCCTAGTTCCTAGACCTATAGATACAGTTGAGCGGTACTCTCCTAGTTCCTAGACCTATAGATACAGTTGAACGGTACTCTCCTAGTTCCTAGACCTATAGATACAGTGAGCAGTTGAACGGTACTCTCCTAGTTCCTAGACCTATAGATACAGTTGAACGGTACTCTCCTAGTTCCTAGACCTATAGATACAGTTGAACGGTACTCTCCTAGTTCCTAGACCTATAGATACAGTGAGCAGTTGAACGGTACTCTCCTAGTTCCTAGACCTATAGATACAGTTGAACGGTACTCTCCTAGTTCCTAGACCTATAGATACAGTTGAACGGTACTCTCCTAGTTCCTAGACCAATAGATACAGTTGAACGGTACTCTCCTAGTTCCTAGACCAATAGATACAGTTGAACGGTACTCTCCTAGTTCCTAGACCTATAGATACAGTTGAACGGTACTCTCCTAGTTCCTAGACCAATAGATACAGTTGAACGGTACTCTCCTAGTTCCTAGACCTATAGATACAGTTGAACGGTACTCTCCTAGTTCCTAGACCTATAGATACAGTTGAACGGTACTCTCCTAGTTCCTAGACCTATAGATACAGTTGAACGGTACTCTCCTAGTTCCTAGACCTATAGATACAGTTGAACGGTACTCTCCTAGTTCCTAGACCAATAGATACAGTTGAACGGTACTCTCCTAGTTCCTAGACCAATAGATACAGTTGAACGGTACTCTCCTAGTTCCTAGACCTATAGATACAGCGAGCAGTTGAACGGTACTCTCCTAGTTCCTAGACCAATAGATACAGTTGAACGGTACTCTCCTAGTTCCTAGACCTATAGATACAGTTGAACGGTACTCTCCTAGTTCCTAGACCTATAGATACAGTTGAACGGTACTCTCCTAGTTCCTAGACCTATAGATACAGTTGAACGGTACTCTCCTAGTTCCTAGACCTATAGATACAGTTGAACGGTACTCTCCTAGTTCCTAGACCTATAGATACAGTTGAACGGTACTCTCCTAGTTCCTAGACCTATAGATACAGTTGAACGGTACTCTCCTAGTTCCTAGACCTATAGATACAGTTGAACGGTACTCTCCTAGTTCCTAGACTTATAGATACAGTTGAACGGTACTCTCCTAGTTCCTAGACCTATAGATACAGTTGAACGGTACTCTCCTAGTTCCTAGACCTATAGATACAGTTGAACGGTACTCTCCTAGTTCCTAGACCAATAGATACAGTTGAACGGTACTCTCCTAGTTCCTAGACCTATAGATACAGTTGAACGGTACTCTCCTAGTTCCTAGACCTATAGATACAGCGAGCAGTTGAACGGTACTCTCCTAGTTCCTAGACCTATAGATACAGTTGAACGGTACTCTCCTAGTTCCTTGACCTATAGATACAGTTGAACGGTACTCTCCTAGTTCCTAGACCTATAGATACAGTTGAACGGTACTCTCCTAGTTCCTAGACCTATAGATACAGTTGAACGGTACTCTCCTAGTTCCTAGACCTATAGATACAGTTGAACGGTACTCTCCTAGTTCCTAGACCTATAGATACAGTTGAACGGTACTCTCCTAGGTCCTAGACCTATAGATACAGTTGAACGGTACTCTCCTAGTTCCTAGACCAATAGATACAGTTGAACGGTACTCTCCTAGTTCCTAGACCTATAGATACAGTTGAACGGTACTCTCCTAGTTCCTAGACCTATAGATACAGTTGAACGGTACTCTCCTAGTTCCTAGACCTATAGATACAGTTGAACGGTACTCTCCTAGTTCCTAGACCTATAGATACAGTTGAACGGTACTCTCCTAGTTCCTAGACCAATAGATACAGTTGAACGGTACTCTCCTAGTTCCTAGACTTATAGATACAGTTGAACGGTACTCTCCTAGTTCCTTGACCTATAGATACAGTTGAACGGTACTCTCCTAGTTCCTAGAACTATAGATACAGTTGAACGGTACTCTCCTAGTTCCTAGACCTATAGATACAGTTGAACGGTACTCTCCTAGTTCCTAGACCTATAGATACAGTTGAACTGTACTCTCCTAGTTCCTAGACTTATAGATACAGTTGAACGGTACTCTCCTAGTTCCTAGACTTATAGATACAGTTGAACGGTACTCTCCTAGTTCCTTGACCTATAGATACAGTTGAACGGTACTCTCCTAGTTCCTAGACCAATAGATACAGTTGAACGGTACTCTCCTAGTTCCTTGACCTATAGATACAGTTGAACGGTACTCTCCTAGTTCCTAGACCAATAGATACAGTTGAACGGTACTCTCCTAGTTCCTAGACCTATAGATACAGTTGAACGGTACTCTCCTAGTTCCTAGACCAATAGATACAGTTGAACGGTACTCTCCTAGTTCCTAGACTTATAGATACAGTTGAACGGTACTCTCCTAGTTCCTTGACCTATAGATACAGTTGAACGGTACTCTCCTAGTTCCTAGACCTATAGATACAGTTGAACGGTACTCTCCTAGTTCCTAGACCAATAGATACAGTTGAACGGTACTCTCCTAGTTCCTAGACTTATAGATACAGTTGAACGGTACTCTCCTAGTTCCTAGACCAATAGATACAGTTGAACGGTACTCTCCTAGTTCCTAGACCTATAGATACAGTTGAACGGTACTCTCCTAGTTCCTTGACCTATAGATACAGTTGAACGGTACTCTCCTAGTTCCTAGACCAATAGATACAGTTGAACGGTACTCTCCTAGTTCCTTGACCTATAGATACAGTTGAACGGTACTCTCCTAGTTCCTAGACCTATAGATACAGTTGAACGGTACTCTCCTAGTTCCTAGACTTATAGATACAGTTGAACGGTACTCTCCTAGTTCCTAGACCAATAGATACAGTTGAACGGTACTCTCCTAGTTCCTAGACTTATAGATACAGTTGAACGGTACTCTCCTAGTTCCTAGACCAATAGATACAGTTGAACGGTACTCTCCTAGTTCCTTGACCTATAGATACAGTTGAACGGTACTCTCCTAGTTCCTAGACCAATAGATACAGTTGAACGGTACTCTCCTAGTTCCTTGACCTATAGATACAGTTGAACGGTACTCTCCTAGTTCCTTGACCTATAGATACAGTTGAACGGTACTCTCCTAGTTCCTTGACCTATAGATACAGTTGAACGGTACTCTCCTAGTTCCTAGACCTATAGATACAGTTGAACGGTACTCTCCTAGTTCCTAGACCAATAGATACAGTTGAACGGTACTCTCCTAGTTCCTAGACTTATAGATACAGTTGAACGGTACTCTCCTAGTTCCTAGACCAATAGATACAGTTGAACGGTACTCTCCTAGTTCCTAGACCTATAGATACAGTTGAACGGTACTCTCCTAGTTCCTAGACCAATAGATACAGTTGAACGGTACTCTCCTAGTTCCTAGACTTATAGATACAGTTGAACGGTACTCTCCTAGTTCCTAGACCAATAGATACAGTTGAACGGTACTCTCCTAGTTCCTAGACCAATAGATACAGTTGAACGGTACTCTCCTAGTTCCTTGACCTATAGATACAGTTGAACGGTACTCTCCTAGTTCCTAGACCAATAGATACAGTTGAACGGTACTCTCCTAGTTCCTAGACCTATAGATACAGTTGAACGGTACTCTCCTAGTTCCTAGACCAATAGATACAGTTGAACGGTACTCTCCTAGTTCCTAGACTTATAGATACAGTTGAACGGTACTCTCCTAGTTCCTAGACTTATAGATACAGTTGAACGGTACTCTCCTAGTTCCTTGACCTATAGATACAGTTGAACGGTACTCTCCTAGTTCCTAGACCAATAGATACAGTTGAACGGTACTCTCCTAGTTCCTAGACCTATAGATACAGTTGAACGGTACTCTCCTAGTTCCTAGACCAATAGATACAGTTGAACGGTACTCTCCTAGTTCCTAGACTTATAGATACAGTTGAACGGTACTCTCCTAGTTCCTTGACCTATAGATACAGTTGAACGGTACTCTCCTAGTTCCTAGACCTATAGATACAGTTGAACGGTACTCTCCTAGTTCCTAGACCAATAGATACAGTTGAACGGTACTCTCCTAGTTCCTAGACTTATAGATACAGTTGAACGGTACTCTCCTAGTTCCTAGACCAATAGATACAGTTGAACGGTACTCTCCTAGTTCCTAGACCTATAGATACAGTTGAACGGTACTCTCCTAGTTCCTTGACCTATAGATACAGTTGAACGGTACTCTCCTAGTTCCTAGACCAATAGATACAGTTGAACGGTACTCTCCTAGTTCCTTGACCTATAGATACAGTTGAACGGTACTCTCCTAGTTCCTAGACCTATAGATACAGTTGAACGGTACTCTCCTAGTTCCTAGACTTATAAATACAGTTGAACGGTACTCTCCTAGTTCCTAGACCAATAGATACAGTTGAACGGTACTCTCCTAGTTCCTAGACTTATAGATACAGTTGAACGGTACTCTCCTAGTTCCTAGACCAATAGATACAGTTGAACGGTACTCTCCTAGTTCCTTGACCTATAGATACAGTTGAACGGTACTCTCCTAGTTCCTAGACCAATAGATACAGTTGAACGGTACTCTCCTAGTTCCTTGACCTATAGATACAGTTGAACGGTACTCTCCTAGTTCCTTGACCTATAGATACAGTTGAACGGTACTCTCCTAGTTCCTTGACCTATAGATACAGTTGAACGGTACTCTCCTAGTTCCTAGACCTATAGATACAGTTGAACGGTACTCTCCTAGTTCCTAGACCAATAGATACAGTTGAACGGTACTCTCCTAGTTCCTAGACTTATAGATACAGTTGAACGGTACTCTCCTAGTTCCTAGACCAATAGATACAGTTGAACGGTACTCTCCTAGTTCCTAGACCTATAGATACAGTTGAACGGTACTCTCCTAGTTCCTAGACCAATAGATACAGTTGAACGGTACTCTCCTAGTTCCTAGACTTATAGATACAGTTGAACGGTACTCTCCTAGTTCCTAGACCAATAGATACAGTTGAACGGTACTCTCCTAGTTCCTAGACCAATAGATACAGTTGAACGGTACTCTCCTAGTTCCTTGACCTATAGATACAGTTGAACGGTACTCTCCTAGTTCCTAGACCAATAGATACAGTTGAACGGTACTCTCCTAGTTCCTAGACCTATAGATACAGTTGAACGGTACTCTCCTAGTTCCTAGACCAATAGATACAGTTGAACGGTACTCTCCTAGTTCCTAGACTTATAGATACAGTTGAACGGTACTCTCCTAGTTCCTAGACTTATAGATACAGTTGAACGGTACTCTCCTAGTTCCTTGACCTATAGATACAGTTGAACGGTACTCTCCTAGTTCCTAGACCAATAGATACAGTTGAACGGTACTCTCCTAGTTCCTAGACCTATAGATACAGCGAGCAGTTGAACGGTACTCTCCTAGTTCCTAGACTTATAGATACAGTTGAACGGTACTCTCCTAGTTCCTTGACCTATAGATACAGTTGAGCGGTACTCTCATAGTTCCTAGACCTATAGATACAGTTGAACGGTACTCTCCTAGTTCCTAGACCTATAGATACAGTTGAACGGTACTCTCCTAGTTCCTAGACCTATAGATACAGTTGAACGGTACTCTCCTAGTTCCTAGACCTATAGATACAGTTGAACGGTACTCTCCTAGTTCCTAGACCTATAGATACAGTTGAACGGTACTCTCCTAGTTCCTAGACCTATAGATACAGTTGAACGGTACTCTCCTAGTTCCTAGACCTATAGATACAGTTGAACGGTACTCTCCTAGTTCCTAGACCAATAGATACAGCGAGCAGTTGAACGGTACTCTCCTAGTTCCTAGACCTATAGATACAGTTGAACGGTACTCTCCTAGTTCCTAGACCAATAGATACAGTTGAACGGTACTCTCCTAGTTCCTAGACCTATAGATACAGTTGAACGGTACTCTCCTAGTTCCTAGACCTATAGATACAGTTGAACGGTACTCTCCTAGTTCCTAGACCAATAGATACAGTTGAACGGTACTCTCCTAGTTCCTAGACCTATAGATACAGTTGAACGGTACTCTCCTAGTTCCTAGACCTATAGATACAGTTGAACGGTACTCTCCTAGTTCCTAGACCTATAGATACAGTTGAACGGTACTCTCCTAGTTCCTAGACCTATAGATACAGCGAGCAGTTGAACGGTACTCTCCTAGTTCCTAGACCAATAGATACAGTTGAACGGTACTCTCCTAGTTCCTAGACCTATAGATACAGCGAGCAGTTGAACGGTACTCTCCTAGTTCCTAGACCTATAGATACAGTTGAACGGTACTCTCCTAGTTCCTAGACCTATAGATACAGTTGAACGGTACTCTCCTAGTTCCTAGACCTATAGATACAGTTGAACGGTACTCTCCTAGTTCCTAGACCTATAGATACAGTTGAACGGTACTCTCCTAGTTCCTAGACCTATAGATACAGTTGAACGGTACTCTCCTAGTTCCTAGACCTATAGATACAGTTGAACGGTACTCTCCTAGTTCCTAGACCAATAGATACAGTTGAACGGTACTCTCCTAGTTCCTAGACCTATAGATACAGCGAGCAGTTGAACGGTACTCTCCTAGTTCCTAGACCTATAGATACAGTTGAACGGTACTCTCCTAGGTCCTAGACCAATAGATACAGTTGAACGGTACTCTCCTAGTTCCTAGACCAATAGATACAGCGAGCAGTTGAACGGTACTCTCCTAGTTCCTAGACCTATAGATACAGTTGAACGGTACTCTCCTAGTTCCTAGACCTATAGATACAGTTGAACGGTACTCTCCTAGTTCCTAGACTTATAGATACAGTTGAACGGTACTCTCCTAGTTCCTAGACCTATAGATACAGTTGAACGGTACTCTCCTAGTTCCTAGACCTATAGATACAGTTGAACGGTACTCTCCTAGTTCCTAGACCTATAGATACAGTTGAACGGTACTCTCCTAGTTCCTAGACCTATAGATACAGTTGAACGGTACTCTCCTAGTTCCTAGACCTATAGATACAGTTGAACGGTACTCTCCTAGTTCCTAGACCTATAGATACAGTTGAACGGTACTCTCCTAGGTCCTAGACCTATAGATACAGTTGAACGGTACTCTCCTAGTTCCTAGACCAATAGATACAGTTGAACGGTACTCTCCTAGTTCCTAGACCTATAGATACAGTTGAACGGTACTCTCCTAGTTCCTAGACCTATAGATACAGTTGAACGGTACTCTCCTAGTTCCTAGACCTATAGATACAGTTGAACGGTACTCTCCTAGTTCCTAGACCTATAGATACAGTTGAACGGTACTCTCCTAGTTCCTTGACCTATAGATACAGTTGAACTGTACTCTCCTAGTTCCTAGACCTATAGATACAGTTGAACGGTACTCTCCTAGTTCCTTGACCTATAGATACAGTTGAGCGGTACTCTCCTAGTTCCTTGATCAATAGATACAGCGAGCAGTTGAACGGTACTCTCCTAGTTCCTAGACCTATAGATACAGTTGAACTGTACTCTCCTAGTTCCTAGACCTATAGATACAGCGAGCAGTTGAACGGTACTCTCCTAGTTCCTAGACCAATAGATACAGTTGAACTGTACTCTCCTAGTTCCTAGACCTATAGATACAGCGAGCAGTTGAACGGTACTCTCCTAGTTCCTAGACCTATAGATACAGTTGAACGGTACTCTCCTAGTTCCTAGACCAATAGATACAGTTGAACGGTACTCTCCTAGGTCCTAGACCTATAGATACAGTTGAACGGTACTCTCCTAGTTCCTAGACCAATAGATACAGTTGAACGGTACTCTCCTAGTTCCTAGACTTATAGATACAGTTGAACGGTACTCTCCTAGTTCCTAGACCAATAGATACAGTTGAACGGTACTCTCCTAGTTCCTAGACCTATAGATACAGTTGAACGGTACTCTCCTAGGTCCTAGACCTATAGATACAGTTGAACGGTACTCTCCTAGTTCCTAGACCAATAGATACAGTTGAACGGTACTCTCCTAGTTCCTAGACCAATAGATACAGTTGAACGGTACTCTCCTAGTTCCTAGACCTATAGATACAGTTGAACGGTACTCTCCTAGTTCCTAGACCTATAGATACAGTTGAACGGTACTCTCCTAGTTCCTAGACCTATAGATACAGTTGAACGGTACTCTCCTAGTTCCTAGACCAATAGATACAGTTGAACGGTACTCTCCTAGTTCCTAGACCTATAGATACAGTTGAACGGTACTCTCCTAGTTCCTAGACCTATAGATACAGTTGAACGGTACTCTCCTAGTTCCTAGACTTATAGATACAGTTGAACGGTACTCTCCTAGTTCCTAGACCTATAGATACAGCGAGCAGTTGAACGGTACTCTCCTAGTTCCTAGACCAATAGATACAGTTGAACGGTACTCTCCTAGTTCCTAGACCTATAGATACAGTTGAACGGTACTCTCCTAGTTCCTAGACTTATAGATACAGTTGAACGGTACTCTCCTAGTTCCTTGACCTATAGATACAGTTGAACGGTACTCTCCTAGTTCCTAGACCTATAGATA
This sequence comes from Oncorhynchus mykiss, assembly GCF_013265735.2. Classification (NCBI taxonomy): domain Eukaryota; kingdom Metazoa; phylum Chordata; class Actinopteri; order Salmoniformes; family Salmonidae; genus Oncorhynchus; species Oncorhynchus mykiss. The sequence continues at coordinate 86,051,210 of NC_048575.1, read as the reverse complement.
CAGTTGAACGGTACTCTCCTAGTTCCTAGACCTATAGATACAGTTGAACGGTACTCTCCTAGTTCCTAGACCAATAGATACAGTTGAACGGTACTCTCCTAGTTCCTAGACCTATAGATACAGTTGAACGGTACTCTCCTAGTTCCTAGACCTATAGATACAGTTGAACGGTACTCTCCTAGTTCCTTGACCTATAGATACAGCGAGCAGTTGAACGGTACTCTCCTAGTTCCTAGACCAATAGATACAGTTGAACGGTACTCTCCTAGTTCCTAGACCTATAGATACAGTTGAACGGTACTCTCCTAGTTCCTAGACTTATAGATACAGTTGAACGGTACTCTCCTAGTTCCTTGACCTATAGATACAGTTGAACGGTACTCTCCTAGTTCCTAGACCTATAGATACAGTTGAACGGTACTCTCCTAGTTCCTAGACCTATAGATACAGTTGAACGGTACTCTCCTAGTTCCTAGACCAATAGATACAGTTGAACGGTACTCTCCTAGTTCCTAGACCTATAGATACAGTTGAACGGTACTCTCCTAGTTCCTAGACCAATAGATACAGTTGAACGGTACTCTCCTAGTTCCTAGACCAATAGATACAGTTGAACGGTACTCTCCTAGTTCCTAGACCTATAGATACAGTTGAACGGTACTCTCCTAGTTCCTAGACTTATAGATACAGTTGAACGGTACTCTCCTAGTTCCTTGACCTATAGATACAGTTGAACGGTACTCTCCTAGGTCCTAGACCTATAGATACAGTTGAACGGTACTCTTCTAGTTCCTAGACTTATAGATACAGTTGAACGGTACTCTCCTAGTTCCTAGACCTATAGATACAGTTGAACGGTACTCTCCTAGTTCCTAGACTTATAGATACAGTTGAACCGTACTCTCCTAGTTCCTAGACCAATAGATACAGCCTTTCTCCTGATTCTATGGACTCTCCTATTGCTCCTAAGGTGCACGTGGTCTTGTTACTATTATGTGTTATTGATCTTTTGATTGTGTTGTTATTATGTGTTATTGATCTTTTGATTGTGTTGTTATTATGTGTTATTGATCTTTTTATTATGTTGTTATTATGTGTTATTGATCTGTGTCTTGTTAATAATTAATGAAGCTTGGGATCTACTCTCTGACTGTGTCTCTGTCTCACCCCTCCCCAACTATCTGTGTCTCCCCTCTCCCCCAACTGTCTGTGTCTCCCCCCTCCCTCCCCCAACTATCTGTGTCTTCCCCCTCCCCAACTGTCTGTGTCTCCCCCCTCCCTCCCCCAACTATCTGTGTCTTCCCCCTCCCCCAACTGTCTGTGTCTCCCCCCTCCCTCCCCCAACTATCTGTGTCTTCCCCCTCCCCCAACTGTCTGTGTCTCCCCCCTCCCTCCCCCAACTATCTGTGTCTGCCCCCCTCCCTCCCCCAACTATCTGTGTCTCCCCCTCCCCCAACTGTCTGTGTCTCCCCCTTCCCCTCCCCAACTATTTTTGTCTCTCCCTCCCCCCAACTGTCTGTGTCTCCTCCTCCCCCAACTATCTGTGTCTCTCCCCTGTGTCATCCCCCCTGTCTCCCCCCAACTATTTTTGTCTCTCCCTCCCCCCAACTGTCTGTGTCTCCCCCTCCCCCAACTATCTGTGTCTCTCCCCTGTGTCATCCCCCTGTCTCCCCCCAACTATTTTTGTCTCTCCCTCCCCCCAACTATCTGTGTCTCCCCCTCCCCCAACTATCTGTGTCTCTCCCCTGTGTCATCCCCCCTGTCTCCCCCCCAACTATTTGTGTCTCCCCCTCGCCCAACTATTTGTGTCTCCCCCTCCCCCAACTATCTGTGTCTCCCCCTCCCCCAACTATCTGTGTCTCTCCCCTGTGTCATCCCCCCTGTCTCCCCCCCAACTATTTTTGTCTCTCCCTCCCCCCAACTATCTGTGTCTCCCCCTCCCCCAACTATCTGTGTCTCTCCCCTGTGTCATCCCCCCTGTCTCCCCCCCAACTATTTGTGTCTCTCCCCTGTGTCATCCCCCCTGTCTCCCCCCCAACTATCTGTGTCTCTCCCCTGTGTCATCCCCCCTGTCTCCCCCCCAACTATTTTTGTCTCCCCCTCGCCCAACTATTTGTGTCTCCCCCTCGCCCAACTATCTGTGTCTCCCCCTCGCCCAACTATCTGTGTCTCCCCGCTCCCCCAACTATCCGTGTCTCCCCCCTCCCTCCCCCAACTATCTGTCTCCCCCCTCCCTCCCCCAACTATCTGTGTCTGCCCCCCTCCCTCCCCAACTATCTGTGTCTCCCCCCTCCCTCCCCCAACTATCTGTGTCTCCCCCTTCCCCTCCCCAACTATTTTTGTCTCTCCCCTCCCCCAACTATCTGTGTCTCCCCCTCCCCCAACTGTCTGTGTCTCCCCCTTCCCCTCCCCAACTATTTTTGTCTCTCCCTCCCCCCAACTATCTGTGTCTCCCCCTCCCCCAACTATCTGTGTCTCCCCCTCCCCCAACTATCTGTGTCTCCCTCTCCCCCAACTATCTGTGTCTCCCCCTCCCCCAACTATCTGTGTCTCTCCCCTCCCCCAACTATCTGTGTCTCCCCCTCCCCCAACTGTCTGTGTCTCCCCCTCCCCCAACTATCTGTGTCTCCCCCTCCCCCAACTATTTTTGTCTCTCCCTCCCCCCAACTATCTTTGTCTCCCCCTCCCCCAACTATCTGTGTCTCCCCCTCCCCCAACTATCTGTGTCTCCCCCTCCCCCAACTGTCTGTGTCTCCCCCTTCCCCAACTATCTGTGTCTCCCCCTCCCTCCCCCAACTATCTGTGTCTCCCCCTCCCCCAACTATCTTGTGTCTCCCCCTCCCCCAACTATCTGTGTCTCCCTCCCCCAACTATCTGTGTCTCCCCCTCCCCCAACTATCTGTGTCTCCCCCTCCCCCAACTATCTGTGTCTCCCCCTCCCCCAACTATCTGTGTCTCCCCCTCCCCCAACTGTCTGTGTCTCCCCCTTCCCCAACTATCTGTGTCTCCCCCTCCCTCCCCCCAACTGTCTGTGTCTCCTCCTCCCCCAACTATCTGTGTCTCTCCCCTGTGTCATCCCCCCTGTCTCCCCCCAACTATTTTTGTCTCTCCCTCCCCCCAACTGTCTGTGTCTCCCCCTCCCCCAACTATCTGTGTCTCTCCCCTGTGTCATCCCCCTGTCTCCCCCCCAACTATTTTTGTCTCTCCCTCCCCCCAACTATCTGTGTCTCCCCCTCCCCCAACTATCTGTGTCTCTCCCCTGTGTCATCCCCCCTGTCTCCCCCCCAACTATTTGTGTCTCCCCCTCGCCCAACTATTTGTGTCTCCCCCTCCCCCAACTATCTGTGTCTCCCCCTCCCCCAACTATCTGTGTCTCTCCCCTGTGTCATCCCCCCTGTCTCCCCCCCAACTATTTTTGTCTCTCCCTCCCCCCAACTATCTGTGTCTCCCCCTCCCCCAACTATCTGTGTCTCTCCCCTGTGTCATCCCCCCTGTCTCCCCCCCAACTATTTGTGTCTCCCCCTCGCCCAACTATTTGTGTCTCCCCCTCGCCCAACTATCTGTGTCTCCCCCTCGCCCAACTATCTGTGTCTCCCCGCTCCCCCAACTATCCGTGTCTCCCCCCTCCCTCCCCCAACTATCTGTCTCCCCCCTCCCTCCCCCAACTATCTGTGTCTGCCCCCCTCCCTCCCCAACTATCTGTGTCTCCCCCCCTCCCTCCCCAACTATCTGTGTCTCCCCCCTCCCTCCCCCAACTATCTGTGTCTCCCCCTTCCCCTCCCCAACTATTTTTGTCTCTCCCTCCCCCCAACTATCTGTGTCTCCCCCTCCCCCAACTATCTGTGTCTCCCCCTCCCCCAACTATCTGTGTCTCCCTCTCCCCCAACTATCTGTGTCTCCCCCTCCCCCAACTATCTGTGTCTCTCCCCTCCCCCAACTATCTGTGTCTCCCCCTCCCCCAACTGTCTGTGTCTCCCCCTCCCCCAACTATCTGTGTCTCCCCCTCCCCCAACTATCTGTGTCTCCCCCTCCCTCCCCCAACTATCTGTGTCTCCCCCTCCCCCAACTATCTGTGTCTCCCCCTCCCCCAACTATCTGTGTCTCCCTCCCCCAACTATCTGTGTCTCCCCCTCCCCCAACTATCTGTGTCTCCCCCTCCCCCAACTATCTGTGTCTCCCCCTCCCCCAACTATCTGTGTCTCCCCCTCCCCCAACTGTCTGTGTCTCCCCCTTCCCCAACTATCTGTGTCTCCCCCTCCCTCCCCCAACTATCTGTGTCTCCCCCTCCCCCAACTATCTGTGTCTCCCCCTCCCCAACTATCTGTGTCTCCCTCCCCCAACTATCTGTGTCTCCCCCTCCCCCAACTATCTGTGTCTCCCCCTCCCCCAACTGTCTGTGTCTCCCCCCTCCCTCCCCCAACTATCTGTGTCTTCCCCTCCCCCAACTATCTGTGTCTCCCCCTCCCTCCCCCAACTATCTGTGTCTCCCCCTCCCCCAACTATCTGTGTCTCCCCCTCCCCCAACTATCTGTGTCTCCCTCCCCCAACTATCTGTGTCTCCCCCTCCCCCAACTATCTGTGTCTCCCCCTCCCCCAACTATCTGTCTCCCCCTCCCCCAACTATCTGTGTCTCCCCCTCCCCCAACTGTCTGTGTCTCCCCCTTCCCCAACTATCTGTGTCTCCCCCTCCCTCCCCCAACTATCTGTGTCTCCCCCTCCCCCAACTATCTGTGTCTCCCCCTCCCCAACTATCTGTGTCTCCCTCCCCCAACTATCTGTGTCTCCCCCTCCCCCAACTATCTGTGTCTCCCCCTCCCCCAACTGTCTGTGTCTCCCCCTCCCCCAACTATATGTGTCTCCCCCTCCCTCCCCCAACTATCTGTGTCTCCCCCTCCCCCAACTATCTGTGTCTCCCACCTCCCTCCCCCCAACTATCTGTGTCTCCCCCTCCCTCCCCCAACTATCTGTGTCTCCCCCCTCCCTCCCCCAACTATCTGTGTCTCCCCCCTCCCTCCCCCCAACTATCTGTGTCTCCCCCCTCCCTCCCCCAACTCTCTGTGTCTCCCCCTCCCTCCCCCCAACTATCTGTCTCCCCCCTCCCTCCCCCAACTGTCTGTGTCTCCCCTCCCCCAACTGTCTGTGTCTCCCCTCCCCTTCCCAACTATCTGTGTCTCCCCCCTCCCTCCCCCAACTATCTGTGTCTCCCCTCCCCCTCCCTCCCCCAACTATCTGTGTCTCCCCCCTCCCTCCCCCAACTATCTGTGTCTCCCCCCTCCCTCCCCCAACTCTCTGTGTCTCCCCCACACTCCCCTCAACTATCTGTCCCCCCCCCCTCCCCCAACTGTCTGTGTCTCCCCCCTCCCTCCCCCAACTATCTGTGTCTCCCCCCTCCCTCCCTTACTCTCTGTGTCTCCCCCCTCCCTCCCCCAACTATCTGTGTCTCCCCCCTCCCTCCCTTACTCTCTGTGTCTCCCCCCTCCCTCCCCCCAACTATCTGTGTCTCCCCCCTCCCTCCCCCAACTATCTGTCTCCCCCCTCCCTCCCCCAACTATCTGTGTCTCCCCCCTCCCTCCCCCAACTATCTGTGTCTCCCCCCTCCCTCCCCAACTCTCTGTCTCCCCCCTCCCCCTCCAGACGGTGCGTACAGTGCGACGGCGGCGATGTTACCCTCCGACCTGGAAGCGCTGGGCGTTCTTTCTGTTCCCGGGGACGATGATAGCGGTTTCAGCCGTGGCGCTCTATGCGTTCGTGGAGACAGAGGACAACTACTTCTACATACACTCTATCTGGCACATGCTGATCGCCGGCAGCGTGGGCTTCCTGCTCCCTCCCCGCGCCAAGCCCCGCACCAAGCTCACACCTCTGAAACGTCGGAGGGGGTGTGGCTACCAGCTGTGCGTCAACGAGCACGAGGAGATGGGATTGGTGGACCCGGTCCCTGCCATAGTTGCTATCAATAGTATTAGTATCAGCTGATACCTGAGATCACTAACTCTGACTGACTGTACCAGCTGAAGAGTGGTTCTAGCACCTACTGACTGACAGTACCAGCTAGACACGGGATCTAGCACCTATTGACTGACTGTACCAGCTGAGGAAAGGATCTAGCACCTACTGACTGACTGTACCAGATGGACACGGGATCTAGCACCTATTGACTGACTTTACCAGCTGGACACGGGATCTAGCACCTACGGACTGACTGTACCAGCAGGACACGGGATATAACATCTACTGACTGACTGACTGTACCGGCTGGAAGTAGGATATAGCACCTACTGACTGACTGACTGTACCAGCTGGATGTGGGATCTAGCACCTACTGACTGACTGACTGTACCAGCAGGACATGGGATATAACATCTACTGACTGACTGACTGTACCGGCTGGAAGTAGGATATAGCACCTACTGACTGACTGACTGTACCAGCTGGATGTGGGATCTAGCACCTACTGACTGACTGACTGTACCAGCTGGATGTGGGATCTAGCACCTACTGACTGACTTACTGTACCAGCTGGACATTGGATCTAGCACCTACTGACTGACTGTACTAGCTGGACATGGGATATAACATCTACTGACTGACTGACTGACTGTACCAGCTGGATGTGGGATATAACACCTACTAACTGACTGTACCAGCTGGACATGGGATATAGCACCTACTGACTGACTGACTGTACCAGCTGGAGGCGGGATCTAGCAGCTACTGACTGACTGTACCAGCTGGACTTGGGATATAACACCTACTGACTGACTCTTCCAACTGAGGATGGGATCTATCACGTACTGACTGAGTGTACCAGCCGAGGATGGGATCTAGCCCTAACTCTGACTGACTGTACCAGCTGAGGACAGGGTCTAGCACGTACTGACTGACTGTGCCAGCTGATTATATCAATGACTGACTGTACCAGGTGATTAACTCACTGACTGACTGTACTAGCTGATTAACTCACTGACTGACTGTACCAGCTGATTAAATCACTTACTGACTGTACCAGCTGATTAAATCACTTACTGACTGTACCAGCTGATTACATAACTGACCGACTCTACCAGCTGGCACAGCGGTGGGATCTAACACCTACTAACTGTCTCACTGACGGACTTTCTGACCGACTGTCTGACTGATTAGCTGGCTGACTGGCTAGGCTGACTGGCTAGGCTGACTGGCTGGCTGACTGGCTGACTGACTGGCTGGCTGACTTCCTGACTGATTGGCTGGCTGGCTGACTGACTGACTGGCTGGCTGACTGACTGGCTGGCTGACTGGCTGGCTGACTGATTGGCTGGCTGGCTGGCTGACTGGCTGGCTGACTGTCCTTCCATTGCCTTCTCTCCCCGGGGATTCAGACGGGAAAACAAAGCCAGAGAACTTGAACCAACTGTAATGTAACTAGTTAAAGCAGGCGACACACTTGAGTCTGTCTGTCTGTCTGTCTGTCTGTCTGTCTGTTAAAGTCATGATTATTCAATACCACCATAATTATATTATTCTATTGATATTGTTGGGGTTGTGAACGTACAGTACAGTAAGAGACTATTGTTTGTGGATACTGTACTTTTTAAAGACGAAGCTGAGAACACTGCTGCTACCTGACGGTGACTGTAACATTAGGTCTGTACGGTGCCCATATTAGGACAGCGTCAGCAGGCGTTATTAGGTCCTGGTCAGACTGAGGATGTCCTAATACAGACACCATAGGTGTGTTATTTAATGATGGTCTGCATTCCAAATGGCACCTTGTTCCCTTTGTAGCAGTACTATTGTTGACCAGGGCCTACGGCGTTGACCAGGGCCTACGGCGTTGACCAGGGCCTACGGCGTTGACCAGGGCCTACGGCGTTGACCAGGGCCTACGGCGTTGACCAGGGCCTACGGCGTTGACCAGGGCCTACGGCGTTGACCAGGGCCTACGGCGTTGACCAGGGCCTACGGCGTTGACCAGGGCCTACGGTGTTGACCAGGGCCTACGGTGTTGACCATGTCCTATGGCTGCTGGTGTTGACCAGGTCCTACGGCTGCTGGTGTTGACCAGGTACTACGGCTGCTGGTGTTGACCAGGTCCTACGGCTGCTGGTGTTGACCAGGTCCTACGGCTGCTGGTCAACATAGTGTACTCTATGGGGAACAGGAGGCATTTGGAACACAGCCCCTATTGAAGACCTTTCTAGCTATGTTGATTCGTTCTGTTGTTTGTGCACGGAAATGGAATTAAATACAACAAGGGCACGTTTTTGTTATTTTTCAACATAATCTATTTTGCACTGAGACACAAAAATGTGATAATACTGTACATTTTGTTTTTAGATGCGTGTATAAAGCCTTACCAGTGCCACATAGTTCAAATGTATACAATATTGTTGTACTGTGGAATGTTAATAGTCTTTTGGATTGCAATGTATCGCCTTTACACACAGTCTGCTGGTTGTCAACACTACAGGCCATAAAGGAGGGGCATCTGCTTGCCATAGATCTGTGGTAAGGCCATAGAGGGAAGCTGAATGCCATAGATCTGTGGTAAGGCCATAGAGGGAAGCTGCCTGCCATAGATCTGTAGTAAGGCCATAGAGGGAAGCTGCATGCCATAGATCTGTAGTAAGGCCATAGAGGGAAGCTGACTGCCATAGATCTGTAGTAAGGCCATAGAGGGAAGCTGACTGCCATAGATCTGTGGTAAGGCCATAGAGGGAAGCTGCCTGCCATAGATCTGTAGTAAGGCCATAGAGGGAAGCTGACTGCCATAGATCTGTAGTAAGGCCATAGAGGGAAGCTGCCTGCCATAGATCTGTAGTAAGGCCATAGAGGGAAGCTGCCTGCCATAGATCTGTAGTAAGGCCATAGAGCTATAAGCCACATACAGAGAACAGACAGTACAGGCCATAATATACAGAAGAGCAATTGAATGTTTGTAGCTACGTGAATGCCGTAGAGCTGTAGTAAGGCCATATAAAGGGGCAGGTGATTGTACATGTAGCTACAGTATGGCCATGAATGTTGCTACAGTTAGAGTTTAGGCCATAGAGTTACAGTAATGCTAGATGTGTTATATTCATTACAGCTACAGCAGAGAGACAAGTTTGACCATACTTACAGAGAGAGGCAGCTGTATGCTACAGAAGGCCAACAGGTTTATACCAGAGATAGAGTATTGACCATAGTTACAGAGAGAGGCAGCTGTATGCTACAGAAGGCCAACAGGTTTATACCAGAGATAGAGTAGTGACCATACTTACAGAGAGAGGCAGCTGGATGCTACAGAAGGCCAACAGGTTTATACCAGAGATAGAGTATTGACCATAGTTACAGAGAGAGGCAGCTGGATGCTACAGAAGGCCAACAGGTTTATACCAGAGACATCACAATAAGACCTCAAACCTCCTGTTATTACAGTCAGGACCTGTTCCTCACCGGAACAGAGAATTCACTCTAAATAAATGTTTCTTTTTTCTGTACTCAATGACGTGTTTATTTGTTTCTGTGGCTTAATGTGGAATGAGTGGTGAAGTGTAAAATACGACATCGTATTTCAGTCGCTGGTATAATGGAAGTCAGCAGTCACCAGACATCAACACAGAAGAGAAGAGGCAAGGAGGGGAGGTTGAGAGGATGAGGAGAGAGGGGGAAGAGAGAAGGAGAGGAGGTTGAGAGGATGAGGAGAGAGGGGGAAGAGAGAAGGAGAGGAGGTTGAGAGGATGAGGAGAGAGGGGGAAGAGAGAAGGAGAGGAGGTTGAGAGGATGAGGAGAGAGGGGGAAGAGAGAAGGAGAGGAGGTTGAGAGGAAATGAAAGGAGAGGAGAGGAGAGAGGGGTAGCAGAGGAGGAGGAGGAGGAGAGAGGAGAGGAGGTTGAGAGGTGATGAAAGGAGAGGAGAGGAGAGAGGGTAGCAGAGGAGGAGGAGGAGGAGAGAGGAGAGGAGGTTGAGGTGATGAAAGGAGAGGAGAGGAGAGAGGGTAGCAGAGGAAAGGAGAGGAGAGGGGAGGAGAAGACAAGAGAAGACAAGAGAAGACAAGACAAGAGAAGAGAGGAAGAGGAAGAGGAGGAGGAGGAGGAGGAGGAGAAGAGAGGGGAGGAAGAGAGGAAAAGAGGACTCCAGTGAAGTAAGCTTTGTATTTAAGATTGGGACTTTGCTCATACCTCTTCAATGGAACAGGGTGATAGAAACACCATATTCTACCTGAAGATAGAGACTTTACATCCCTTGTCTTTCCAATTCAGTGTCATATTTATTTTTGGAGGGGAAAATGTGCTAAAATGTTTCTCTCCTCTGCTCCATCTGCTAACCATGTGTCTTTGACCAATACAATTTGATTTGATTGCATGTTAATTAACATTTGTAATATCTTCTCAACCACATAGAGATCTCAAACCGATTTGACATTGTTCTCTTCTCTCAAATTTACTTGATCTATTTTCTTACTTTTTAAAATTCATTTTCAATAAAAATACCTCCTAAAAACGTCAATAGCTTCCACCCCATATGACTTTCATGAATACAACCAAATGTTATTGGTTCAGGGACCTCATACCTACAATCAATGGCAAATACTTTTGTATTTTTAGACTAAGGCCTAGATTCAAATCAGGAATGACTGACAGCTTGAAAGATGTTTTGGACACTACAGTGAAAATGGTTAACTATGTTAAAGCAAGGCCCCTGAACTCTCGTGTATTTTCTGCATTACGCAATGATCAAATCAAATCAAATGAAAGTTATTTATATAGCCCTTCGTACATCAGCTGATATCTCAAAGTGCTGTACAGAAACCTAGCCTAAAATCCCAAACAGCAAGCAATGCAGGTGTAGAAGCACGGTGGCTAGGAAAAACTCCCCAGAAAGGCCAAAATCTAGGAGGAAACCTAGAGAGGAACCAGGCTATGTGGGGTGGCCAGTCCTCTTCTGGCTGTGCCGGGTGGAGATGATAACAGAACATGGCCAAGATGTTCAAATGTTCATAAATGACCAGCATGGTCAAATAATAATAAGGCAGAACAGTTGAGACTGGAGCAGCAGCACGGCCAGGTGGACTGGGGACAGCAAGGAGTCATCATGTCAGGTAGTCCTGTGGCATGGTCCTAGGGCTCAGGTCCTCCGAGAGAGAGAGAGAAAGAGAGAAAGAGAGAATTAGAGAAAGCACACTTAAATTCACACAGGACACCGAATAGGATAGGAGAAGTACTCCAGATATAACAAACTGACCCTAGCCCCCCGACACATGAACTACTGCAGCATAAATACTGGAGGCTGAGACAGGAGAGGTCAGGAGACACTGTGGCCCCATCCGAGGACACCCCCGGACAGGGCCAAACAGGAAGGATATAACCCCACCCACTTTGCCAAAGCACAGCCCCCACACCACTAGAGGGATATCTTCAACCACCAACTTACCATCCTGAGACAAGGCTGAGTATAGCCCACAAATATCTCCGCCATGGCATAACCCAAGGGGGGGCGCCAACCCAGACAGGATGACCACATCAGTGAATCAACCCACTCAGGTGACGCACCCCTTCCAGGGAAGGCATGAGAGAGCCCCAGTAAGCCAGTGACTGAGCCCCTGTAATAGGGTTAGAGTCAGAGAATCCCAGTGGAAAGAGGGGAACCGGCCAGGCAGAGACAGCAAGGGCGGTTCGTTGCTCCAGAGCCTTTCCGTTCACCTTCCCACTCCTGGGCCAGACTACACTCAATCATATGACCCACTGAAGAGATGAGTCTTCAGTAAAGACTTAAAGATTGAGACCAAGTTTGCGTCTCTGACATGGGTAGGCAGACCGTTCCATAAAAATGGAGCTCTATAGGAGAAAGCCCTGCCTCCAGCTGTTTGCTTAGAAATTCTAGGGACAATTAGGAGGCCTGCTTCTTGTGACCGTAGCGTACGTGTAGGTATGTACGGCAGGACCAAATCAGAGAGATAGGTAGGAGGAAGCCCATGTAATGCTTTGTAGGTTAGCAGTAAAACCTTGAAATCAGCCCTTGCTTTGACAGGAAGCCAGTGTAGGGAGGCTAGCACTGGAGTAATATGATCACATTTTTTGGTTCTAGTCAGGATTCTAGCAGCCGTATTTAGCACTAACTGAAGTTTATTTAGTGCTTTATCCGGGTAGCCGGAAAGTAGAGCATTGCAGTAGTCTAACCTAGAAGTGACAAAAGCATGGATTAATTTTTCTGCATCAGTTTTGGACAGAAAGTTTCTGATTTTTGCAATGTTACGTAGATGGAAAAAAGCTGTCCTCTCTTCAAAAGAGAGATCAGGGTCCAGAGTAACGCCGAGGTCCTTCACAGTTTTATTTGAGAGGACTGTACAACCATTAAGATTAATTGTCAGATTCAACAGAAGATCTCTTTGTTTCTTGGGACCTAGAACAAGCATCTCTGATATGGGCAGTGACCATGTAACGCTTTTACAACATACAGAGGTGTGCTGGTTATCAAGGGGCAAAGTATTGACACATCTTTTTGAATTGAGAGACAAGCTTAAAGTTTTCTTTACTGACCATAATTTTCACTTGTCTGTCCGCTTGCATGTTGACGAGTTTCTGCCACTTATCTGAACAAGAGAGCCTCATCGAAATTGCAACAAGCGGTTCTGTGAAAAGGTAATTGAATCAGAAGCCACTGCCATATTTCTGGATAGGGCTGCGCTCAGAGTATCCTGCCTTAGAAAATCGCTGTTAAGACACTGATGCCATTTGTAACCACGTACCTATGTGAGAGGGGATTTTCGGCCCTCACTAGCATGAAAACTAAATACTGGCACAGACTGTGTGTGGAAAATGATTTAAGACTGAGACTCTCTCCAATACAACTCAACATTGCAGAGTTATGTGCATCCTTTCAAACACACCCTTCTCATTAACCTGTCGTGAGTTATTCACAATTTGTTACAGTTTTATGGTTTTATATGTAAGATGGTTAAATAAAGAGAAAAATGATTGTGCCCTGGTCCTATAACAGCTCTTTGTCACTTCCCACGAGCCGGGTTGTGACAAAAACTCACACTCATTCTTATGTTTAATAAATTTGATGTATAGTGTGTGTGTGGCAGGCTTACAATGATGGCAAAAAAACAACATTTGAGAGTGTGCTGACCCTGGTGCTAGAGGGGGTACAGCTGGAGGTTGAATGTTTGAAGGAGTACGGGACTTTAAAAAGTTTGGGAACCACTGTTCTAGAATGATACACTGTTGCCTAGCCAACGATGTGTGGTGTTCTAGAATTATACACTGTTGCCTAGCCAACGATGTGGGGTGTACTAGAATGATACACTGTTGCCTAGCTAACGATGTGGGGTGTACTAGAATGATACACTGTTGCCTAGCCAACGATGTGGGGTGTACTAGAATGATACACTGTTGCCTAGCCAACGATGTGGGGAGTACTAGAATGATACACTGTTGCCTAGCCAACGATGTGGGGTGTACTAGATTGATACACTGTTGCCTAGCTAACGAGCTCTACCACATTAGAAGAGGAGAAACCTCCGTAAAGCACAGGAGGATCTAATACTCATGAGTGCTTGATCTTATTTAGTTCATATTCAGTCTTAAATTCCATTGCATTCCATTCATTTTAGGCTATTCAAATCAAATATGAGCTACAACTTAATTATCAAGATGTTAGTCCTAGATTTATACAACGTATATCAACCAAATTATATGCCTGCAGAGGTAGCAATAGCTACCTCTATCAGTCTATCATAGTTCATGTGTGATTCAATGACATTATGAAGGGCAGCTCAGAACAGCTGAAGATGGATTGTAGTAAAGAACTGATTGGGTCTCTACTTGACATCAACAAACCCCCATAATGACCTCTGCCCTCCCTAAATCATTGAACGTTTCAGCAGACTTCTAGCCCTCCATAACTGGCTCCGTGACTATTGCAGCTCTGTGGGTGAAAACATTTATTGACAAATTTCTGGAAACTTCTTGCAAGAAAAGCTTGTTTTATTTTCTAGTAGGCTTAAATTGAAGATTTATGGAAAATACGATAAATAGGAGTAAACAGGAGTGGTAACATCGTCCGCTATTATCCTCAGTAATTTTCCATCCAAGTTGTCAGACCTCAGAGGATTGTCAGTGTTGATAGACAACAATACTTTTTTCACCTCTTCAACACTCACTTTACAGTATTTGTCACGTTCTGACCTCTATTTCCGTTGTTTTGTATTTATTTAGTATGGTCAGGGCGTGAGTTGGGTGGGCAGTCTATGTTTGTTTTTCTATGTTTTGGGGTATTTCTATGTTTTCGGCCTAGTATGGTTCTCAATCAGAGGCAGGTGTCATTAGTTGTCTCTGATTGAGAATCATACTTAGGTAGCCTGGGTTGCACTGTTTGTTTGTGGGTGATTGTCTATGTTGATGGCTTGTTTCAGCACAGTCCATATGATTAGCTTCACGGTTGTTATTTTGTTGACTGGTTTTGTATAGTGTTCAGTGTTCACTACTTTCTTTATTAAAGATTGACCATGGACACTTACCACGCCGCGTATTGGTCCTCAGATCCATCTCGCCTCTCCTCTTCAGATGAAGAGGAGGACGGCCGTGACAGTATTCAAAATTACAATGCTTGCCTTTCATAATTTGGTCAGATATACTTGGATGTGCAGTGTCAGCAGTTTTTGCTCGCATGTCATGTCTAAGTTTGCTAATTTTGCCAATGAAAAAAATCCTTGAATTAGTTTAATTAAAATCATTAAATTAGTTGCCAATATCAGTGGGTTTTGTGATGAATGAGCCACCTGATTCAGATGGAGCTGAGTTTGCCTTTTTGCCCAAAGCTTTTCATTCTTTATATAATTTATCTTTGTTTCATAGTGTAGTTTCTTCATCTTTTTATTCAGTTTTAGTCAAATGATTTCTCAATTTGCAGTACGTTTACCAACGGGTTGTACAGCCAGACCTATTTTCCATCTCTTTTGCCTCATCCCTCTCAAACATAAAATGTTTCAATTCCTCATCAATCCATGGGGATTTAATAGTTTCTACAGTCATTTTCTTAATGCGTGTGTGCTTATTAGTAACTGGAATAAGCAATTCCATGACTATGTCAAGTGCAGCACCTATCTGCTCCTCATTACACACCACAGACCAACAGATATTCTTAACATCAACAATACTGAGACAATTTATTTTGATGTAAAAAAAAGCTTCTTAGTCAGATGTTCTATACTGTATGCATTATGAAGGACAACTTGTCATCAATCCAGACACCCAGGTACTTATATTGAGAAACAATTTCAATTTGGGATCCATTTGTAGCTCAAATATGCACATCCTCAGGGTCAACATTTCATGAACTAGAGAACAGCATGAGCTTGTTTTTTTACTTTTATTTAACACTAAATTAAGATCTGTAAGTGATTTCTGAACTGGATCAAAGTCATGCTGAAGTTCACGAAGAGCCTGCTGCACTGAGGTGGCACAGGAACACAAAACGGTGTCATCTGCATAGAGATGAATGTTACAAGTATTAACAGTGTTTCCTATGTCATTAATATACAAAGTGAACAATACTGGACCCAAAATACAACCCAGGGGGAACACCTTTATGAATCTCAGGAAATTCAGATTTAACCCCACCTATCAAGATGGCCTGAGTTCTGTCGCTGACATAATTCAGATTTAACCCCACCTATCAAGATGGCCTGAGTTCCGTCACTGAGATAATTCAGATTTAACCCCATCTATCAAGATGGCCTGAGTTCTGTCACTGAGATAATTCAGATTTAACCCCATCTATCAAGATGGCCTGAGTTCCGTCACTGAGATAATTCAGATTTAACCCCATCTATCAAGATGGCCTGAGTTCTGTCGCTGAGATAATTCAGATTTAACCCCATCTATCAAGATGGCCTGAGTTCTGTCGCTGAGATAATTCAGATTTAACCCCATCTATCAAGATGGCCTGAGTTCTGTCACTAAGATAATTCAGATTTAACCCCATCTATCAAGATGGCCTGAGTTCTGTCGCTGAGATAATTCAGATTTAACCCCATCTATCAAGATGGCCGGAGTTCTGTCACTAAGATAATTCTGAAACCATCAACAGGCTGTATATCCCAGGTCTATTCTTGATAATGTCTTCAGCAAAACAGTGTCGATCACCTTTGACAGGTCAATGAACAAGGCAGCACAGCTCTTTTTAGAATCCAAGGCATTGACAAGATCATTAACAACTAGCGTGGTGGCTGCTAGCGTAGTGCTATGTCCAGGCCTGAACCCTGATTGGTTTATATTAAAAATACAGTTATTAGATAAAAGGAACAAAGTTGTACATTAACCAAGGATTCAAGGATTCAAGGATTCAAGGATTCAAGAATCTTAGCTAAACAAGGCAGTCTTTGAAATTGGGCGATAGATGTCCAGATCATTTGTATCCCCACCCTAATGGGAGTGATAGATGTCCAGATCATTTGTATCCCCACCCTAATGGGAGTGATAGATGTCCAGATCATTTGTATCCCCACCCTAATGGAGTGATAGATGTCCAGATCATTTGTATCCCCACCCTAATGGGAGTGATAGATGTCTACATCATTTGTATCCCCACCCTAATGGGAGTGATAGATGTCCAGATCATTTGTATCCCCACCCTAATGGATTGATAGATGTCTACATTATTTGTAACCCCACCCTAATGGAGTGACAGCACATATGAGGAGCAAGCAGACGCTGCACTTGACACATTTATGAAATTGCTAATTCCAGTTACTAATAAGCACCCATTAAGAAAATGACTGTAAAAACTGTTAAATCCCTGTGGATTGATGAGGAATTAAAAAATTGTATGGCTGAGAGGGATGAAGCAAAAATAATTGGCACATAAGTCTGGCTGCACAACCGATTGGCAAACGCACTGTAAATTGAGCCATCATGTGACTAAACTGAATAAAAATGTAAATTAACTACACTAAGAAGCAAAGATAAATGATTTAAAGATTGATAGTAAAAAGCTTTGGAACACCTTACATTACATTTTGTGGAAAAAGGCTAACTCAGCTCCATCATTCCTTGAACCAGATGGCTCTTTCATCACAAAACCCACTGATATTGCCAAATACTTTAATGATTTTTTTAATTGGAAAGATTAGCAAACTTAAGCATGACATGCCAACAACAAACGCTGACACTACACATCTAAGTATATCTGACCAAATCAAGCTTTGTAATTTTGAATTCCATAAACTGGGTGTGGATGAGGTGAAAAATGATTGTTGTCTATCATCAATGACAAGCCACCGGGGTCTGACAACTTGGATGGAAAATCACTGAGGATAATAGCTATAATAGCGATATTGCCACTCCTATTTGCCACATCTTCATTAGAAGTCTACTAGAAAGTGTGAGCCCTCAGGCCTGGAGGGACGCAAAAGTCATTCCACTACCTAGGAATAGTTAATTAATTAATTAAATGGCTCAAATAGCCAACCAATCAGCCTGTTACCAACACATAGTAAACTTTTGGAAAAAATAGTGTTTGACCAGACAATGCTAATTTAAAGTAAACAAATTGACAACAGACTTTCAGCACGCTTATACAACTACCCATATACATATATAGATACAGTTGAAGTCGGAAGTTTACGTACACCTTAGCCAAATACATTTAAACTAAGTTTTTCATAATTCCTGAAATTTAATCTTAGTAAAGATTCCTTGTCTTAGGTCAGTTAGGATCACCACTTTACTTTCAGAATGTGAAATGTCAGAATAATAGTAGATCTGTCACGTTCTGACCTCTATTTCCTTTGTTTTTTGTATTTATTTAGTATGGTCAGGGCATGAGTTGGGTGGGCAGTCTATGTTCGTTTTTCTATGTTTTGGGTCAGTTCTATGTTTTCGGCCTAGTATGGTTCTCAATCAGAGGCAGGTGTCATTAGTTGTCTCTGATTGAGAATCATACTTAGGTAGCCTGGGTTTCACTGTTTGTTTGTGGGTGATTGTTCCTGTCACTGTGTTTGTTTTCACAGGATAGGCTGTATAGGTTTTCACGTTCCGTTTGTTGTTTTTGTAGAGTTAAGTTATTTCATGTATCGTTCAGTTTCCATTAATTAAAGAACATGAGTAACCACCACGCTGCGCTTTGGTCTGCTTCTTCTCCTCCTATAGACGAACACCGTTACAGAATCACCCACCACAACAGGACCAAGCGGTGTGGTAATGGGCAAAGGAGAAAGCAGCAGCAGGAGCAGCGCGAGGAGGATTGGACATGGGAGGACGAACTAGACGGTAAAGGACCTTGGGCTCAGCCAGGAGAGTATCGCCGCCCCAAGGAAGAACGGGAGGCGGCGAAAGCGGAGAGGCGCTGGTATGAGGAGGCAGCGCGGCGTCGTGGATGGAAGCCCGGGAGTCAGCCCCAAAAATTTCTTGGGGGGGGCTAACAGGGAGTATGGCTACGCCAGGTAGGAGACCTGAGCCAACTTCCTGTGGTTACCGGGGGGCTAGAGAGACCGGGCAGGCACCGTGTTATGCTGTGGAGCGCACGGTGTCCCCAGTGCGGGTGCACAGCCCGGTGCGGTACATTCCAGCTCCGCGTATCGGCCGGGCTAGAGTGGGCATCGAGCCAAGTGCCATGAAGCCGGCTCTACGCATCTGGTCTCCAGTGCGTCTCCTTGGGCCGGCTTACATGGCACCAGCCTTGCGCACGGTGTCCCCGGTTCGCCTGCATAGCCCAGTGCGGGCTATTCCACCTCGCCGCACTGGCAGGGCGACCGGGACCATTCAACCGGGTAAGGTTGGGCAGGCTCGGTGCTCAAGAGCTCCAGTGCGCCTGCACGGCCCGGTCTATCCGTCACCACCTCCACACCCCAGCCCTCCGGTGGCAGCTCCCCGTACCAGGCTGTCTCTCCGGCCCATCCGTCCAGAGCCTTCCTCCTCTCCAGCGCTGCCGGAGTCTCCCGCCTCTCCGGCGCTACCAGAGCCTTCCTCCTCTCCAGCGCTGCCGGAGTCTCCCGTCTGTCCGGCGCCTCTGCCGGAGCCTCCCGTCTGTCCGGCGCCTCTGCCGGAGCCTCCCGCCTGTCCGGCGCCGCTGCCGGAGCCTCCCGCCTGTCCGGCGCCTCTGCCGGAGCCTCCCGCCTGTCCGGCGCCTCGGCCGGAGCCTCCCGCCTGTCCGGCGCCTCTGCCGGAGCCTCCCGCCTGTCCGGCGCCTCTGCCGGAGCCTCCCGCCTGTCCGGCGCCTCTGCCCAGCGCCGCCCGTCTGCCCAGCGCCGCCAGCGCCGCCCGTCTGCCCAACGCCGCCAGCGCCGCCCGTCTGCCCAGCGCCGCCAGCGCCGCCCGTCTGCCCAGCGCCGCCAGCGCCGCCCGTCTGCCCAGCGCCGCCAGCGCCGCCCGTCTGCCAGGGGCCGCCAGTGCCGCCAGTCAACCAGGGGCCGCCAGTGCCGCCAGTCAACCAGGGGCCGCCAGTGCCGCCAGTCAACCAGGGGCCGCCAGTGCCGCCAGTCAACCAGGGGCCGCCAGTGCCGCCAGTCAGCCAGGGGCCGCCAGTGCCGCCAGTCAGCCAGGGGCCGCTAGAGCCCCTCCGCCCGGAGCAGCTGCCCCTCTGTCCCGAGCAGCTGTCCCTCTGTCCCGAGCAGCTGTCCCTCTGTCCCGAGCAGCTGCCCCTCTGTCCCGAGCAGCTGCCCCTCTGTCCCGAGCAGCTGCCCCTCTGTCCCGAGCAGCTGCCCCTCTGTCCCGAGCAGCTGCCCCTCTGTCCCGAGCAGCTGCCCCTCTGTCCCGAGCTGCTGCTTCACCTCTGTCCCGAGCTGCCCCTCTGTCCCAAGCAGCCCCTCTGTCCAGTGGGGTCATTGAGAGGGGTGGGCATGGGGAGTAAGCCACGGAGGCGGACAATACGGCGGACTAAGACAATGGCGAAGTGGGGTCCGCGTCCCGCGCCAGAGCCGCCACCGCGGACAGACGCCCACCCAGACCCTCCCCTATAGGTCAAGGTTTTGCGGCCGGAGTCCGCACCTTTGGGGGGGGGTACTGTCACGTTCTGACCTCTATTTCCTTTGTTTTTTGTATTTATTTAGTATGGTCAGGGCGTGAGTTGGGTGGGCAGTCTATGTTCGTTTTTCTATGTTTTGGGTCAGTTCTATGTTTTCGGCCTAGTATGGTTCTCAATCAGAGGCAGGTGTCATTAGTTGTCTCTGATTGAGAATCATACTTAGGTAGCCTGGGTTTCACTGTTTGTTTGTGGGTGATTGTTCCTGTCACTGTGTTTGTTTTCACAGGATAGGCTGTATAGGTTTTCACGTTCCGTTTGTTGTTTTTGTAGAGTTAAGTTATTTCATGTATCGTTCAGTTTCCATTAATTAAAGAACATGAGTAACCACCACGCTGCGCTTTGGTCTGCTTCTTCTCCTCCTATAGACGAACACCGTTACAAGATCATTATTTATTTAACCTTTTATTTCTTTCATCACATTCCCAGTGAGTCAGAAGTTTACATACACTCAATTAGTATTTGGTAGCATTGCCTTAACTGTTTAACTTGGGTCAAACGTTTCGGGTAGCCTTCCACAATCTTCCCACAATAAGTTGGGTGAATTTTGGTCCATTCCTCCTGACAGAGCTGGTGTAACCGAGTCAGGTTTGTAGGCCTCCTTGCTCGCACATGCTTTTTCAGTTCCACAAATTTTCTATAGGATTGAGGTCGGGGCTTTGTGATGGCCAATCCAATACCTTGACTTTGTTGTCCCTGAGCCATTTTGACACAACTTTGGAAGTATGCTTGTGGTCATTGTCCATTTGGAAGACCCATTTGCAACCAAGCTTTAACTTCCTGACTGATGTCTTGAGATGTTGCTTCAATATATCCACATAATTTTTTTTTACACATAATTTTCCTTTCCTCGCGATGCCATCTATTTTGTGAAGTGCACCAGTCCCTCGTGCAGCAAAGCACCCCCACAACATGATGCTGCCATCCCTGTGCTTTGGCTTGGGATGATGATATTCTTTGGCTTGCAAGCCTCCCCCTTTTTCCTCCAAACATAACGATGGTCATTATAGCCAAACAGTTCTATTTTTGTTTCATCAGACCAGAGGACATTTCTCCAAAAAGTACGATCTTTGGCCCCATGTGCAGTTGCAAACCGTAGTCTGGCTATTTTATGGCGGTTTTGAAGCAGTGGCTTCTTCCTTGCTGAGCGGCCTTTCAGTTTATGTCGATATAGGACTTATTTTACTGTGGATATGTGATTTTCCTTTCCATGGTAGCAAGATCTTATCTATTTTTTCCTAACTTTCTATATACATGTATTGGAGTGAGAATTTCTTTCTTTTGGGATACTGTATACTGAGTATGTCCACATCTCCGTCAGACCATTTTATTGGTAAACTACACGGTAATGTAAAAGTAGATTTTTTAGTGATCCAATATGTAATATAGTACATACATCATAATTACTTAACTTATCATAATTTGATTTAAATCCAGAGAGGTAAAAGTATCTAGATCCTCTAAGAGGCCGTGGGGAGATTCTATTGTGGTTTTAAAAGAAAACATGAATCGTCAGCGTACAATGACACCTTAGTTTTTAAGCCACGGATTTCTAATCCCTTAATATTATTGGTTGTTGTTGGATCCAATTTTAACAGCAACAACATTTCGATGGCAATAATAAATAGACATGCCAATAGTGGACAACCTTGTTTTACCCCTCTAGAGAGTTTAAAACTTTCAGAGATGTAGCCATTATTTACTATTTTACACCGAGGGTTACTATACAGAACTTAAACCCATTTTATAAGAGATTCCCCAAAATTGAAATATTCTAGGCATTTACATATAAACTCCAGTCATACTTTATCAAAAGCCTTTTCAAAATCATCTATGAAAACCAGGCCTGGTGTCCCCGATATTTCATAATATTCTATTGTTTCCAGTACTTGTCTCGAATTATCTCCGATGTATCATCCCATGTAAAAAAACCTGTCTGATTAGGATGAATAATATATGACAATACTGTTTTAATTCTACGCGCCAAGCATTTTGCTAGAATTTTTGCATCACAACACTGAAGTGTAAGAGGCCTCCAATTTTTTAAATGGACTGGATCATTATATATACACCACTTGGATCCTGTTTCAGTAATAATGAAATCAGACCTTCTTGTTGCTGTTAATCTACCGTTTATATAGAAGTGGTTAAAACATGCTAATAATGGTCCTCTGAGTATTTCAATTTTTTTACTATATTTTATATACTTAGTATACTTTGTATACTTCAACTGGTATGCCATCCAGCCCTGGAGATTTCCCAGACTTAAAGGCTTTAATTGCATCAGGAAGTTCTTCCTGTAATTTGTCCTCACATGAGTCTTTCTCTACAGCTGTTCATTTAACATTATTATTAGGAAAAAAAGTCCATATAATTAGCTACAGTTAGTGGAGATGAAGGAGACTGAAATGAAAACATATTCTTAAAGTACTTCACTTCCTCTTTCAAAATATAGCTTGGTGAATTTGACTCCATTTGTAACAAGTTTCAAAACTTTTTTTGGCGTAACATTTCTATGTTGAAGATTGAAAATGAATATGTCTGTATTTTTCCCCATATTCCATCCACTTCACTTTATTTTTTAGAATATATTACACTGGATCTTTCTTGAATAAGTTCCTCCATTTCTTTTTGTTTTTCCTCTAACTAATTCTGTGCCTCTATGGTACAGTTTTTATTGCTGTCTATCTTCAATTTCCTTTGTTAATATGGACTCTTTTGATCTAAATTGCTTTTGTTTTATAGATGACCTCTAAAGGCACATTTAAAAGTGTCCCATACAATAAAGAGATCTGCTGTACCTGTGTTGTGTCTGAAAAAGTCAGTTATACTTTCTTCTGTCCTAGTTATAAACAAGTTGTCATCCAGCTTTGATTACATTTCCAATATCCTCACCCAGGTGGAAATTCAGTAAGAGTAATATATATATGCCAATGATGTGATGATCCGACCGCATTCTGTCCCCTATCAACACTTTTTTGACATAAGAAAGAAAGTAATCAAGACGACTAGCTTGATTGAGCCTCCTCCAGGTCAGGGTATTTAAGCCTCCATATATCCACTAATTCCAACATATACATCGCATTCATGATTTCCTTAATTAAGTGCCTGATGGTGAAAGTTTGTAGCGTGATTTAATTTACGGTCCATAGAGGTATATAAAATCTTCCACCATAATAATAGGGTCTAGTGTTGCTTGTAGAGTTGATAAATTATTATATTAATTTTCAAAGAAGCTTGGCTCATCATTATTTGGACTGTAAAGGTTAATACGCCATATCTGTTTATTGTGGATAAAGAGTTACCTGTTTAACAGAACACAGAGAGTGTTCTTTAATGGAAGCCTCTCAAATGTAATCCAGGTTTAATTAGGAATTCCCCAGAGCAGCTGTCTAAGCCACTTACTTTTTTCAATCGTTACTAATGACATGCCACTGGCCGTGAGTAAACCCAGTATGTCTATGTATGCGGATGACTCAACACTTTACACATCAGCTATGACTCAACACTTTACACATCAGCTACAACAGCTAGTGAAATCCCTGCAACACTTAATAACAAAGACCTGCAATTAGTTTCAGAATGGATGGCAAGTAATAAGTTAGTCCTAAATATTTCTAAAACTGAAAGCATTTTATTTGACACAAATCATTCACTAAACCCCAAACCTCAACTAAATCTTGTAATAAATTAAGTGGATAGTGAGCAAGTTGAGATGACTAAACTACTTGGAGTAACACTAGATTGTAAACTGTCATGGTCAAAACATGTTGCTACAAGAGTTGCTACAACAGGGAGAAGTCTGTCCATAATAAAGTGATGCTCTACCTTCTTAACAACACTATCAACAAGGCAGGTCCTAGTTTCTACCTTCTTAACAGAACTATCAACAAGGCAGGTCCTACAGGCCCTAGTTTCTACCTTCTTAACAGCACTATCAACAAGGCAGGTCCTACAGGCCCTAGTTTCTTCCTTCTTAACAACACTATAAACAAGGCAGGTCCTACAGGCACCAGTTTTGTCACACCTGGACTACTGTTCAGTCGTGTGGTCAGGTGCCACAAAGAGGGACATCTGAAAACAACTATTGGCTTTGAACAGGGCACCACGGCTTGCCCTTAAAATGTAGACGGAGAGATTACATTAATAATATGTATGTGAATCTCTCATGGCTCAAAGTGGAGGAGAATATTGACTTCATCAATTCTTGTTTTTGTGAAAAGTGTTGACACACTGAATGCTCTGAGGTGTCTGTTTAAACTACTAACACACAGCTCAGACACCCATGCATACCTCACAAGACATGCCACCAGAGGTCTGTTTAAACTACTAACACACAGCTCAGACACCCATGCATACCTCACAAGACATGCCACCAGAGGTCTCTTTCCAGTCCCCAAGTCCAGAACAGACTATGGGAGGTGCACAGTACTACATAGAGACATGACTACATGGAACTCTATTCCACAGTACTACATAGAGACATGACTACATGGAACTCTATTCCACAGTACTACATAGAGCCATGACTACATGGAACTCTATTCCACAGTACTACAGAGAGCCCTGGCTACAGTGGTTCCTCCTAAAACATACCGCAGCACACCTCGCGGGCTGCTGCAGCATTCTGTGGCACGTTATTTAATCGTCAACTATGTTTTACGTTAATGCAAGTTAGTGCCAGTTTTACCACCAGAGGGCAACTTTGAGAAGCATCTGATAGTCTCCCATATTGGCATTACAAGATATATATATATATATTTTTTGTAATAACATAGTACATGGGATAGTTTTTTTTTTAAAGGCTTAATTTATTTGATTAATGTTATGGTATTTCTATTCAGAGAAAAACAAAAAACGAAACCCGCAGTGTTTCCCTTAGGATGGAATGGAAAATAGTGCACTGTACAACGTGATGGTCAGAGGTAGGCTACAGCATAAGAGAATTGGAGGATTCTAAATTAATTAAATTAAACTAAATTAATATCTAAGGGGCATAACATTTCCACCCGCTAAATGTAGTTTAACCAATACTCATTTCGCCTATGGTAGGCCCACAGTATGTCTAAAAATGTTTTGTTCAATGACGTCTCCACCAATAATTACATTTAGAGGATTGGAGGATTCTAAATTAATATTTAAGGGGCGTTTTCCATTACGATCTGTGAGAATATCTAAGGTACTTTTATATCATTCTAAATTAATTAATAATAATAACAATAATAATCACTTAGTTTAAAAAATAACAATCTTTGCATCCTGATTTATATTCCTGGGGTGGGGTCTTCTACATCCTGAATTATATTCCTGGGGGGGGGGGGGGGCTGGTGTTATTATAATGATTTACTATTATCTTTATTGTTGTTATCATAAATATCAAACTTAACAACCTCCTTTATTAACTCTTTATTAACTTTTAACTCTGTACATTGCAATTGAAGTCCAGTGTGATTTCACTGAGGTATGTATAGATTATGAAATTCTCATCTCTACTGGATATAATGTTTTTTGGGATACTCATTCGATTGTGTGATTTTCTTTTTGAAAAGGAAAACATGCAACAAATTAGGTGACGGTGGTGCCTAGTTCTCCTGCAGAACCTCCCCATGCAGTAAGCCTAGTTCTCCTGCAGAACTTCCCCATGCAGTAAGCCTAGTTCTCCTGCAGAACTTCCCCATGCAGTAAGTCTAGTTCTCCTGCAGAACATCCCCATGCAGTAAGTCTAGTTCTCCTGCAGAACATCCCCATGCAGTAAGTCTAGTTCTCCTGCAGAACATCCCCATGCAGTAAGCCTAGTTCTCCTGCAGAACCTCCCCATGCAGTAAGTCTAGTTCTCCTGCAGAACATCCCCATGCAGTAAGTCTAGTTCTCCTGCAGAACTTCCCCATGCAGTAAGTCTAGTTCTCCTGCAGAACTTCCCCATGCAGTAAGTCTAGTTCTCCTGCAGAACTTCCCCATGCCTTAAGTTTTGGACATTATAAAAACCTTTCATTTGAATCCTTAAAATCCCTTCTTTCACTGTAGCCAGACTGACCTGAGTATATGTTCATATTGAATGTACGTAATGTCTGTCGTTCACTCACTAAGGTCTGAAGGAGACAGGTTGAAAGATGGAAAAAGGAGGTGAAAACAAAACACACTACAGGTAGGAGGTGTCATATGATGAGTGGTATAGTCTTAAACCCCCCTCTCAAATGATGAGTGGTATAGTCTTAAACCCCCCTCTCATATGATGAGTGGTATAGTCTTAAACCCCCCTTTCAAATGATGAGTGGTATAGTCTTAAACCCCCCTCTCAAATGATGAGTGGTATAGTCTTAAACCCCCCTCTCATATGATGAGTGGTATAGTCTTAAACCCCCCTTTCAAATGATGAGTGGTATAGTCTTAAACCCCCCTCTCATATGATGAGTGGTATAGTCTTAAACCCCCCCCTCTCATATGATGAGTGGTATAGTCTTAAACACCCCTCTCTCATATGATGAGTGGTATAGTCTTAACCCCCCCTCTCATATGATGAGTGGTATAGTCTTAAACCCCCCTCTCATATGATGAGTGGTATAGTCTTAAACCCCCCCTCTCATATGATGAGTGGTATAGTCTTAAACCCCCCTCTCATATGATGAGTGGTATAGTCTTAAACCCCCCCTCTCATATGATGAGTAGTATAGTCTTAAACCCCCCTCTCATATGATGAGTGGTATAGTCTTAAACCCCCCCTCTCATATGATGAGTGGTATAGTCTTAAACCCCCCTCTCATATAATGAGTGGCAGGGGTACGAGGTAATAATGAGACTATATACAAGGAGTGCCGGTACTGAGTCAATGTGCAGGGGTACGAGGTAGTTGAGGTAATAATGAGACTATAAACAAGGAGTACTGGTACCGAGTCAATGTGCAGGGGTACGAGGTAATAATGAGACTATATACAAGGAGTACCGGTACCGAGTCAATGTGCAGGGGTACGAGGTAGTTGAGGTAATAATGAGACTATATACAAGGAGTACTGGTACCGAGTCAATGTGCAGGGGTACGAGGTAATAATGAGACTATATACAAGGAGTACTGGTACCGAGTCAATGTGCAGGGGTACGAGGTAATAATGAGACTATATACAAGGAGTACCGGTACCGAGTCAATGTGCAGGGGTACGAGGTAGTTGAGGTAATAATGAGACTATATACAAGGAGTACTGGTACCGAGTCAATGTGCAGGGGTACGAGGTAATAATGAGACTATATACAAGGAGTACTTGTACCGAGTCAATGTGCAGGAGTACGAGGTAATAATGAGACTATTACAAGGAGTACTGGTACCGAGTCAATGTGCAGGGGTACGAGGTAGTTGACGTAATAATGAGACTATGGGTGTTCCCTCCCTCCCTCCCTCACAACCTCCCTCCTCCTCCCTCCCTCCTTCCTCCTCCCTCTGTCGCTCCCTCCTCCTCCCTCCCATCCTTCTCCTCCTCCTCCACCTCCTCCTCTTCCTCCACAATGCTTCAGCGACCAAGGCTCTGCTGTCCAATAACTGCAAGGGATGGGCCTTGTAGCAATGTCTTGGGAAGTTAACTTTCCTGGTGAATTGTGGACACATACATTGGGTTGAGTTTACATCGTTGTCACTGCAAGGGATGGGCCGTGTCGCAACGTCTTGGGAAGTTAACTAGTGAATTGTGGACACTTACATTGGGTTGAGTTTACATCGTTGTGTGGAATGTTGACGCTCACTGAAACAGTCAAGATAATCATGACCAAACTTCCCCTATTTCAAATCACACTTGACATATGTTCGTATTTTTTTGTGACAGGTAGGGAAGGCTGTGCTATTTCCCCCATCAGGAGACTGGTACATTGGTATTCTCTGAGTCACACCATGTCACCATATCTGAGGAATTATTTATCTACTGTTATATTCCCGGGAGAATCCTGTTGGCAGCATCTCGTCCTCGCTTCCCCTCGGCCCTCCTCCCCTCTCTTCTCTTCTCTTCTCTTCCTCTCCTCCTCTCTTCTCTTCCTCTCCTCCTCTCCTCTCCACTCCTCCTCTCCTCTCCTCTCCTCTCCTCTCCTCTCC
>NC_048575.1:86005651-86020651 GCF_013265735.2 Oncorhynchus mykiss | reverse complement strand
ATCAGCTTAATGATCCAGGGAGGCTAGACTCTGATCAGCTTAATGATCCAGGGAGGCTAGACTCTGATCAGCTTAATGATGCAGGGAGGCTAGACTCTGATCAGCTTAATGATCCAGGGAGGCTAGACTCTGATCAGCTTAATGATCCAGAGAGGCTAGACTCTGATCAGCTTAATGATCCAGGGAGGCTAGACTCTGATCAGCTTAATGATCCAGGGAGGCTAGACTCTGATCAGCTTATAAATGCAGGGAGGCTAGACTCTGATCAGCTTAATGATCCAGGGAGGCTAGACTCTGATCAGCTTAACGATGCAGGGAGGCTAGACTCTGATCAGCTTAATGATCCAGGGAGGCTAGACTCTGATCAGCTTAACGATGCAGGGAGGCTAGACTCTGATCAGCTTAATGATGCAGGGAGGCTAGACTCTGATCAACTTAATGATCCAGGGAGGCTAGACTCTGATCAGCTTATAAATGCAGGGAGGCTAGACTCTGATCAGCTTAATGATCCAGGGAGGCTAGACTCTGATCAGCTTAATGATCCAGGGAGGCTAGACTCTGATCAGCTTATAAATGCAGGGAGGCTAGACTCTGATCAGCTTAATGATGCAGGGAGGCTAGACTCTGATCAGCTTAATGATACAGGGAGGCTAGACTCTGATCAGCTTAATGATGCAGGGAGGCTAGACTCTGATCAGCTTAATGATGCAGGGAGGCTAGACTCTGATCAGCTTAATGATCCAGGGAGGCTAGACTCTGATCAGCTTAATGATCCAGGGAGGCTAGACTCTGATCAGCTTAATGATGCAGGGAGGCTAGACTCTGATCAGCTTAATGATACAGGGAGGCTAGACTCTGATCAGCTTAATGATACAGGGAGGCTAGACTCTGATCAGCTTAATGATACAGGGAGGCTAGACTCTGATCAGCTTAATGATACAGGGAGGCTAGACTCTGATCAGCTTAATGATCCAGGGAGGCTAGACTCTGATCAGCTTAATGATGCAGGGAGGCTTGACTCTGATCAGCTTAATGATCCAGGGAGGCTAGACTCTGATCAGCTTAATGATGCAGGGAGGCTAGACTCTGATCAGCTTAATGATACAGGGAGGCTAGACTCTGATCAGCTTAATGATACAGGGAGGCTAGACTACGTCCAGAATCATAATGCCTTTTTGGAGGGTTTTGTCATTTCTCTGACTTTACACTACACAATGTACAGTATCTTCTGTCAGGGGAAAAATGCAACACCTTAATCCCAGTGCAGTGTTTTGTGTGAATGCCTGGGCTTAGATAAAATACTCAACGTAATGGTGCTAAACTGACACAGTTTACAACAACAGATATTTTCTGTGCATTTTAAATGCAGGTGAATTCAAAGACAGAACAGAACCTGTTTCGTATTCATGGGTTCCTGGGTGAGATATCTACTGGCATTATGGCTGTAACTCACTGCGACCTGCAGAGAGAGGACCGTTTTAGAACAGGCTCATTAGCATGTGTTCAGAGAGAGGACCGTTTTAGAACAGGCTCATTAGCATGTGTTCATAGAGAGGACAGTTTTAGAACAGGCTCATTAGCATGTGTTCATAGATAGGACAGTTTTAGAACAGGCTCATTAGCATGTGTTCAGAGAGAGGACAGTTTTAGAACAGGCTCATTAGCATGTGTTCAGAGAGAGGACCGTTTTAGAACAGGCTCATTAGCATGTGTTCATAGAGAGGACAGTTTTAGAACAGGCTCATTAGCATGTCTTCGAAAGCCAAGTCAACAAACAGATTACCGACCATTTTGAATCTCACCATACCTTCTCTGCTATGCAATCTGGTTTCAGAGCTGGTCATGGGTGCACCTCAGCCACGCTCAAGGTCCTAAACGATATCTTAACCGCCATCGATAAGAAACATTACTGTGCAGCCGTATTCATTGATCTGGCCAAGGCTTTCGACTCTGTCAATCACCACATCCTCATCGGCAGACTCAACAGCCTTGGTTTCTCAAATGATTGCCTCGCCTGGTTCACCAACTACTTCTCTGATAGAGTTCAGTGTGTCAAATCTGAGGGTCTGTTGTCCGGACCTCTGGCAGTCTCTATGGGGGTGCCACAGGGTTCAATTCTTGGACCGACTCTCTTCTCTGTATACATCAATGAGGTCGCTCTTGCTGCTGGTGAGTCTCTGATCCACCTCTACGCAGACGACACCATTCTGTATACTTCCGGCCCTTCTTTGGACACTGTGTTAACAACCCTCCAGGCAAGCTTCAATGCCATACAACTCTCCTTCCGTGGCCTCCAACTGCTCTTAAATACAAGTAAAACTAAATGCATGCTCTTCAACCGATCACTACCTGCACCTACCCGCCTGTCCAACATCACTACTCTGGACGGCTCTGACTTAGAATACGTGGACAACTACAAATACTTAGGTGTCTGGTTAGACTGCAAACTCTCCTTCCAGACCCATATCAAACATCTCCAATCCAAAGTTAAATCTAGAATTGGCTTCCTATTTCGCAACAAAGCATCCTTCACTCATGCTGCCAAACATACCCTTGTAAAACTGACCATCCTACCAATCCTCGACTTTGGCGATGTAATTTACAAAATAGCCTCCAATACCCTACTCAACAAACTGGATGCAGTCTATCACAGTGCAATCCGTTTTGTCACCAAAGCCCCATATACTACCCACCATTGCGACCTGTACGCTCTCGTTGGCTGGCCCTCGCTTCATACTCGTCGCCAAACCCACTGGCTCCATGTCATCTACAAGACCCTGCTAGGTAAAGTCCCCCCTTATCTCAGCTCGCTGGTCACCATAGCATCTCCCACCTGTAGCACACGCTCCAGCAGGTATATCTCTCTAGTCACCCCCAAAACCAATTCTTTCTTTGGCCGTCTCTCTTTCCAGTTCTCTGCTGCCAATGACTGGAACGAACTACAAAAATCTCTGAAACTGGAAACACTTATCTCCCTCACTAGCTTTAAGCACCAACTGTCAGAGCAGCTCACAGATTACTGCACCTGTACATAGCCCACATATAATTTAGCCCTATCAACTACCTCTTTCCCAACTGTATTTAATTAATTTATTTATTTTGCTCCTTTGCACCCCATTATTTTTATTTCTACTTTGCACATTCTTCCATTGCAAAACTACCATTCCAGTGTTTTACTTGCTATATTGTATTTACCTTGCCACCAAGGCCTTGTTTTGCCTTTACCTCCCTTCTCACCTCATTTGCTCACATTGTATATAGACTTGTTTATACTTTATTATTGACTGTATGTTTGTTTTACTCCATGTGTAACTCTGTGTTGTTGTATCTGTCGAACTGCTTTGCTTTATCTTGGCCAGGTCGCAATTGTAAATGAGAACTTGTTCTCAACTTGCCTACCTGGTTAAATAAAGGTAAAATAAATAAATAAAAAAATAAAATGTGTTCATAGAGAGGACAGTTTTAGAACAGGCTCATTAGCATGTGTTCAGAGAGAGGACCGTTTTAGAACAGGCTCATTAGCATGTGTTCATAGAGAGGACAGTTTTAGAACAGGCTCATTAGCATGTGTTCAGAGAGAGGACCGTTTTAGAACAGGCTCATTAGCATGTGTTCAGAGAGAGGACAGTTTTAGAACAGGCTCATTAGCATGTGTTCAGAGAGAGGACAGTTTTAGAACAGGCTCATTAGCATGTGTTCAGAGAGAGGACCGTTTTAGAACAGGCTCATTAGCATGTGTTCAGAGAGAGGACAGTTTTAGAACAGGCTCATTAGCATGTGTTCAGAGAGAGGACCGTTTTAGAACAGGCTCATTAGCATGTGTTCAGAGAGAGGACAGTTTTAGAACAGGCTCATTAGCATGTGTTCAGAGAGAGGACCGTTTTAGAACAGGCTCATTAGCATGTGTTCAGAGAGAGGACAGTTTTAGAACAGGCTCATTAGCATGTGTTCAGAGAGAGGACCGTTTTAGAACAGGCTCATTAGCATGTGTTCAGAGAGAAGACCGTTTTAGAACAGGCTCATTAGCATGTGTTCAGAGAGAGGACCGTTTTAGAACAGGCTCATTAGCATGTGTTCAGAGAGAGGACAGTTTTAGAACAGGCTCATTAGCATGTGTTCAGAGAGAGGACAGTTTTAGAACAGGCTCATTAGCATGTGTTCAGAGAGAAGACCGTTTTAGAACAGGCTCATTAGCATGTGTTCAGAGAGAGGACAGTTTTAGAACAGGCTCATTAGCATGTGTTCTATCTGACTTGTAAATTCCGAGGTGGATTACCGTTCAAAAGAGCCTTTGATTTGACGTCCTGCAGATGTGCAGCTCAGGGCTAGACGTCCGTGTGTGTGTGAGCTTCCAACATTAATGCACATTAATATTAAATAAATATTTCTCTCAAAAAATATATTTTGACATTTCTTTCATTAGTCCACCGTCCCACAATGTTTTGCATGTCAGCAATCAAAATACAGAAAGTGTCACAGTATGTTGCGTTTTGCATTGAGTGACTGATACCCACGTTACATTAAGTGATTGATTGATCCCCACGTTACACTGAGTGACTGATCTCCACGTTACATTGAGTGACTGATACCCACGTTACATTAAGTGATTGATTGAT
This sequence comes from Oncorhynchus mykiss, assembly GCF_013265735.2. Taxonomy (NCBI): domain Eukaryota; kingdom Metazoa; phylum Chordata; class Actinopteri; order Salmoniformes; family Salmonidae; genus Oncorhynchus; species Oncorhynchus mykiss. The sequence goes on along the minus strand of NC_048575.1, from coordinate 86,016,035 downwards.
CCCCACGTTACACTGAGTGACTGATCTCCACGTTACATTGAGTGACTGATACCCACGTTACATTAAGTGATTGATTGATCCCCACGTTACACTGAGTGACTGATCTCCACGTTACATTGAGTGACTGATACCCACGTTACATTAAGTTATTGATTGATCCCCACGTTACACTGAGTGACTGATCTCCACGTTACATTGAGTGATTGACTGATCCCCACGTTACATTGAGTGACAGATCCCCACGTTACATTGAGTGACTGATCCCCACGTTACATTAAGTGATTGATTGATCCCCACGTTACATTGAGTGACTGATCTCCACGTTACATTGAGTGACTGATCTCCACGTTACATTGAGTGACAGATCCCCACGTTACATTGAGTGACTGATCCCCACGTTACATTAAGTGATTGATTGATCCCCACGTTACATTGAGTGACTGATCTCCACGTTACATTGAGTGATTGATTGATCCCCACGTTACACTGAGTGACTGATCTCCACGTTACATTGAGTGATTGACTGATCTCCACGTTACATTGAGTGATTGATCCCCACGTTACATTGAGTGACTGATCTCCACGTTACATTAAGTGATTGATCCCCACGTTACATTGAGTGACTGATCTCCACGTTACATTGAGTGATTGATCTCCACGTTACATTGAGTGACTGATCTCCACGTTACATTGAGTGATTGATTGATCCCCACGTTACACTGGGTGACTGATCTCCACGTTACATTGAGTGATTGATCCCCACGTTACATTGAGTGACTGATCTCCACGTTACATTAAGTGATTGATTGATCCCCACGTTACACTGGGTGACTGATCTCCACGTTACATTGATTGACACATCTGAGGCCGGGATTCAATCCAGAGTGTTTTATAGAGATAATTTAAATGTTAAACATCTGAGGATTTTTCAGTCTCAGCCCCTAGATGGCGATGTCTACTAAGCTAAGATATGGAAATGTTTATAGACCATGGATCATTTAGATATTTGATTTTGATGAAACATTGAATTTGACCTTACTGCTGTCATCCCATAGAAACCCAGTGAATAACATTCATACATGACAAAACAGACGGTCAGAAAATAAATCGAAGGAGGAAGGAAGTTTGTTTTGCTCAGCATTTCTTTAAAAATGTGGACCTGGAATGACCCATGGTCTATTGACGTGGAATAACCCCATTAATTTCCCATGGCCCTCCATGAACTTATCACGGGTCTGACTTCAGACGAAGCTTGTGGGCGTTGTAGAGCCAAACGGACAACAACAATATGTTTGTGTTCCTGAGTCTCAGCATCTTGTTTCTAAATGGTTCAGACATTTTTATGAGAAGACCTGTTTCCGAGATGTGTCTTTGTCTCCTAAACAGCATCATCCACCACACAGCTCTGTTATATTCCCGTGTACAGATCTGTTATATTCCCCTGTACAGCTCTACCATATTCCCCTGTACAGCTCTGTTATATTCCCGTGTACAGCTCTACCATATTCCCCTGTGCAGCTCTACCATATTCCCCTGTACAGCTCTACCATATTCCCCTGAACAGCTCTGTTATATTCCCCTGTACAGCTATACCATAATCCCCTGTACAGCTCTACCATATTCCCCTGTACAGCTCTACCATATTCCCCTGTACAGCTCTACCATATTCCCCTGTACAGCTCTACCATATTCCCCTGTACAGCTCTACCATATTCCCCTGAACAGCTCTGTTATATTCCCCTGTACAGCTCTACCATATTCCCCTGTACAGCTCTACCATATTCCCCTGTACAGCTCTACCATATTCCCCTGTACAGCTCTGTTATATTCCCCTGTACATCTCTACCATATTCCCCTGTACAGCTCTACCATATTCCCCTGGACAGCTCTACCATATTCCCCTGTACAGCTCTACCATATTCCCCTGTGCAGCTCTACCATATTCCCCTGAACAGCTCTACCATATTCCCCTGTACAGCTCTACCATATTCCCCTGTACAGCTCTACCATATTCCCCTGTACAGCTCTACCATATTCCCCTGTACAGCTCTACCATATTCCCTTGAACAGCTCTGTTATATTACCCTGGACAGCTCTACCATATTCCCCTGTACAGCTCTACCATATACACCTGTACAGCTCTGTCATATTCCCTTGTACAGCTCTGTTATATTCCCCTGTACAGCTCTACCATATTCCCCTGTACAGCTCTACCATATTCCCCTGTACAGCTCTGTTATATTCCCCTGGACAGCTCTACCATATACCCCTGTACAGCTCTACCATATTCCCCTGAACAGCTCTACCATATTCCCCTGGACAGCTCTACCATATTCCCCTGTACAGCTCTGTTATATTCCCCTGGACAGTTCTACCATATACCCCGTACAGCTCTACCATATTCCCCTGTACAGCTCTACCATATTCCCCTGAACAGCTCTACCATATTCCCCTGGACAGCTCTACCATATTCCCCTGTACAGCTCTACCATATACCCCGTACAGCTCTACCATATACCCCTGTACAGCTCTACCATATTCCCCTGAACAGCTCTGTTATATTCACGTGTACAGCTCTACCATATTCCCCTGTAGAGCTCTACCATATTCCCCTGTACAGCTCTACCATATTCCCCTGTACAGCTCTACCATATTCCCTTGAACAGCTCTACCATATTCCCCTGAACAGCTCTGCTATATTCCCCTGTACAGCTCTACCATATACCCCGTACAGCTCTACCATATACCCCTGTACAGCTCTACCATATTCCCCTGAACAGCTCTACCATATTCCCCTGTACAGCTCTGTTACATTCCCCTGGACAGCTCTACCATATACCCCTGTACAGCTCTCCCATATTCCCCTGAACAGCTCAACCATATTCCCCTGGACAGCTCTACCATATTCCCCTGTACAGCTCTGTTATATTCCCCTGGACAGCTCTACCATATACCCCTGTACAGCTCTACCATATTCCCCTGATCAGCTCTACCATATTCCCCTGGACAGCTCTACCATATACCCCGTACAGCTCTACCATATTCCCCTGTACAGCTCTACCATATTCCCCTGAACAGCTCTACCATATTCCCCTGGACAGCTCTACCATATTCCCCTGTACAGCTCTACCATATACCCTGTACAGCTCTACCATATACCCCTGTACAGCTCTACCATATTCCCCTGAACAGCTCTGTTATATTCACGTGTACAGCTCTACCATATTCCCCTGTAGAGCTCTACCATATTCCCCTGTACAGCTCTACCATATTCACCTGTACAGCTCTACCATATTCCCTTGAACAGCTCTACCATATTCCCCTGGGCAGCTCTACCATATACCCCGTACAGCTCTACCATATACCCCTGTACAGCTCTACCATATTCCCCTGAACAGCTCTGTTATATTCACGTGTACAGCTCTACCATATTCCCCTGTACAGCTCTACCATATTCCCCTGTACAGCTCTACCATATTCCCCTGTACAGCTCTACCATATTCCCCTGTACAGCTCTACAATATTCCCCTGAACAGCTCTACCATATTCCCCTGGGCAGCTCTACCATATTCCCCTGGACAGCTCTACCATATTCCCCTGGGCAGCTCTACCATATTCCCCTGAACAGCTCTACCATATTCCCCTGTACAGCTCTGTTATATTCCCCTGTACAGCTCTACCATATACCCCTGTACAGCTCTACCATATTCCCCTGAACAGCTCTACCATATTCCCCTGTACAGCTCTGTTACATTCCCCTGGACAGCTCTACCATATACCCCTGTACAGCTCTCCCATATTCCCCTGAACAGCTCAACCATATTCCCCTGGACAGCTCTACCATATTCCCCTGTACAGCTCTGTTATATTCCCCTGGACAGCTCTACCATATACCCCTGTACAGCTCTACCATATTCCCCTGAACAGCTCTACCATATTCCCCTGGACAGCTCTACCATATACCCCGTACAGCTCTACCATATTCCCCTGTACAGCTCTACCATATTCCCCTGAACAGCTCTACCATATTCCCCTGGACAGCTCTACCATATTCCCCTGTACAGCTCTACCATATACCCTGTACAGCTCTACCATATACCCCTGTACAGCTCTACCATATTCCCCTGAACAGCTCTGTTATATTCCCCTGTACAGCTCTACCATATTCCCCTGTAGAGCTCTACCATATTCCCCTGTACAGCTCTACCATATTCACCTGTACAGCTCTACCATATTCCCTTGAACAGCTCTACCATATTCCCCTGAACAGCTCTGCTATATTCCCCTGTACAGCTCTACCATATACCCCGTACAGCTCTACCATATACCCCTGTACAGCTCTACCATATTCCCCTGAACAGCTCTGTTATATTCACGTGTACAGCTCTACCATATTCCCCTGTACAGCTCTACCATATTCCCCTGTACAGCTCTACCATATTCCCCTGTACAGCTCTACCATATTCCCCTGTACAGCTCTACAATATTCCCCTGAACAGCTCTACCATATTCCCCTGGGCAGCTCTACCATATTCCCCTGGACAGCTCTACCATATTCCCCTGGGCAGCTCTACCATATTCCCCTGAACAGCTCTACCATATTCCCCTGTACAGCTCTGTTATATTCCCCTGTACAGCTCTACCATATTCCCCTGGGCAGCTCTACCATATTCCCCTGGACAGCTCTACCATATTCCCCTGGACAGCTCTACCATATTCCCCTGAACAACTCTGTTATATTCCCCTGTACAGCTCTACCATATTCCCCTGGGCAGCTCTACCATATTCCCCTGTACAGCTCTGTCATATTCAAGTCTTTAGTTTAAAGTCACTGATTTTGAACAATAAAATAGTGATGTCATTATCATGCTAATCCGATTCCCGGCGAGGGATTCTGTGAGGTCACAACAGCTTCTCCAAGTGACTCCAATAAAACGAACAACACAAACATGACAAGTTAAAGCTGGTAAATATTCAGAACAACGGACTGCTGAGGACAAGCTTTTAGTTCTGGGTGTCACATTGTCACAGAATTCAGGGGTGATCACTATCACAACTCAGCAACACAGCCGTACAACAATGAACAGCAATCTGTTTCCTGACAAAACTGCAGGACATCAACTGTTATAGGGGCTTACATTCACCCGAGGAAAGGAATTTCTATTTGGCTTTGTTCCGCTGTACGAGGCAGTTCAGAATAGACTGCAGGCTCTAGGGGATTTCAAAGGCTAAATAAGGAGAATAAAATGAAAGAAAGGCTTGTAGAAAAGAGGTTTAAAATGTGTTCTGGTTATCTTTCTGCACTGCTTTGGAATCAGAGCAGGGTCTTCTTCATTTACATTTAGTATGGAGGAAGTGCCTGTCAGATTAATTCTGTTTCAAGTGAAATAATCAGAACAGTCCTAACACCGGAACATGTTTGTAGTGTGTGTTTTTGTAGGCTGCTCTAGTTGAAGATGTCCTGGGTGAAGTGTCTTACAGTCACACGAAGAGGGCCAGTCTAGTACTCTGTCACCTGCAAGTGGCCCAACAGGGAGAAGAGATAGAAGATGTGGTGTATCTCTCTCTCTCTCTCTCTCTTTCTCTCTCTCTCTGTCTGTCTCTCTCTCTCTCCCTCTCTCTCTCTCTGTCTCTGTCTCTCTCTCTCTCTCTCTCTCTCTCTGTCTGTCTCTCTCTCTCTCTCTCTCTCTGTCTCTCTCCCTCTATCTCTCTCTCTCTCTCTCTCTCTCTCTCTCTGATAAAGTAGATAAGGTGGTCATCGATTCTGCGGCCTCAGAGCCCAGCGCCCCGACAAAGACCCCAGCAACCCAAGCCGTTGAATGTTCACTCTGCTACCACACAGCAAGCTTCTACCCCCATGCCATAAAACTGCTGAATAAAAAGAAAATCCCTGTGGAAATCGAATTAGCATAATAAACAAATCCCCATCAAAATAAACTCAGCAAAAAAAGAAACATCCTTTTTTCAGGACCCTGTCTTTCAGAGATAATTTGAACTGTGAGATGCCTAAGACAGCGCTACAGGGAGACAGGACGGACAGCTGATCGCCCTTGCAGTGGCAGACCACATGTAACAACACCTGCACAGGATCAGTACATCTGAACATCACACCTGCGGGACAGGTAGAGGATGGCAACAACAACTGCCCGAGTTACACCAGGAACGCACAATCCCTCCATCAGTGCTCAGACTGTCCGCAATAGGCTGAGAGAGGCTGGACTGAGGGCTTGTAGGCCTGTTGTAAGGCAGGTCGTCACCAGACATCACCGGCAACAACGTCGCCTATGGGCACAAACCCAACGTTGCTGGACCAGACAGGACTGGCAAAAAGTGCTCATCACTGACGAGTCAAGGTTTTGTCTCACCAGGGGTGATGGTCGGATTTGCGTTTATCATCGAAGGAATGAGCGTTACACTGAGGCCTGTACTCTGGAGCGGGATCGATTTGGAAGTGGAGGGTCCGTCATGGTCTGGGGCGATGTGTCACAGCATCATCAGACTGAGCTTGTTGTCATTGCAGGCAATATCAACGCTGTGCGTTACAGGGAAGACATCCTCCTCCCTCAGGTGGTACCCTTCCTGCAGGCTCATCCTGACGTGACCCTCCAGCATGACAATGCCACCAGCCATACTGCTCGTTCTGTGCATGATTTCCTGCAAGACAGAAATGTCAGTGTTCTGCCATGGCCAGCGAAAAGCCCAGATCTCAATCACATTGAGCACGTCAGGGACCTGTTGGATCAGAGGGTGAGGGCTAGGGCCATTCCCCCCAGAAATGTCCGGGAACTTGCAGGTGCCTTGGTGGAAGAGTGGGGTAACATCTCACAGCAAGAACTGGCAAATCTGGTGCAGTCCATGAGGAGGAGATGCACTGCAGTACTTAATGCAGCTGGTGGCCACACCAGATACTGACTGTAACTTTTGATTTTGACCCCCCTTTGTTCAGGGACACATTATTCTATTTCTGTTAGTCACATGTCTGTGGATCTTGTTCAGTTTATGTCTCAATTGTTGAATCTTATGTTCATACAAATATTTACACATGTTAAGTTTGCTGAAAATAAACACAGTTGACAGTGAGAGTTTCTTTTTTTTCTGAGTTAATCTCTGCTTAAGCTTCCATTGGATGTGTCTCAATCCCCTACATCCGCCAATGTCGCACTTCCTCATCTGCGATGAAAGGTGACAGAACTAGAGCAGTGTTGGTCAGACCAGGAGACATCCCATCTGCGGTAAAAGGTGACAGAGCTAGAGCAGTGTTTATCAGACCAGGAGACATCCCAAAAATCGGTTCTTTCACAATATCATCTGTAGCGTCCGAATGATTTGGCCCTCTACGAAAAGATCAGACTCCCGTAAACATCTCCCTCTACGGAAAGATCAGACTCTCGTAAACATCTCCCTCTACGGAAAGCCTTCGGAAGGTATTCAGAACCCTTGACTTTTTTCCACGTTTTGTTACGTTACAGCCTTATTCTAAAATGGATTAAATATGTTTTTCAGCAATCTACAGACACTACCCCATAATTACAAAGCGAAAACAGTTGTCTGTGCCCAATAATGTTTGTATTCTGTTTTGTGCTGCTACCACGTTGAGTTGCTACCATAATGTTGTCATGTTGTGTTCCTACCATGCTGTGTTGCCATGTGTTGCTGCCTTGCCATGTTGTTGTATTAGGTCTCTCTTTATGTAGTGTTTTGTTGTCTCTCTTATCGTGATGTGTTTTGTCCTGTATTTATATATATATATATATATATATATATATATATATATATTTTTTTTTATCCCAGGCCCCCGTCTCCACAGGAGGCTTTCTGCCTTTTGGTAGGCCGCCATTGTAAATAGGAATTTATTCTTAACTGACTTGTCTAGTTAAATACAGGAAGAAAAAAAAGGGGGGAAAAAAAGTTTTTCATAAAATAAATATATAATAAATATATATACTACAAATCTCTCTCTCTATATATATATATACATACAGTAGCAGTCAAAAGTTTGGAAACACTTCCTCATTTATGGGTTTTTCTTTATTTTTTACTATTTTCTACATTGTAGAATAATAGTGAAGACATCAACAGTATGAAATAACACATATGGATATACTTTATATTCTTCAAAGTAGCCTTTGCCTTGATGACAGCTTTCATTTCTGAATGAGGTTCAAGGAGTTCTCGGTTGAAGGTGGACACGCTTCAGACAGCCCTTTGAAACCCACGCCCACCATGACATATAACACCGCCCACCATGACATATAACACCGCCCACCATGACATATAACACCGCTCACCATGACATATAACACCGACCACCATTACATATAACACCGCCCACCATTACATATAACACCGCCCACCATTACATATAACACCGCCCACCATTACATAAAACACCGCCCACCATTACATATAACACCGCCCACCATTACATATAACACCGCCCACCATGACATATAACACCGCCCACCATTACATATAACACCGCCCACCATGACATATAACACCGCCCACCATGACATATAACACCGCCCACCATTACATATAACACCGCCCACCATGACATATAACACCGCCCACCATTACATATAACACCGCCCACCATTACATATAACACCGCCCACCATTACATATAACACCGCCCACCATGACATACAACACCGCCCACCATGACATATAACACCGCCCACCATTACATATAACACCGCCCACCATTACATATAACACCGCCCACCATTACATATAACACCGCCCACCATGACATACAACACCGCCCACCATGACATATAACACCGCCCACCATTACATATAACACCGCCCACCATTACATATAACACCGCCCACCATTACATATAACACCGCCCACCATTACATATAACACCGCCCACCATTACATATAACACCGCCCACCATTACATATAACACCGCCCACCATTGCATATAACACCGCCCACCATTGCATATAACACCGCCCACCATTACATATAACACCGCCCACCATTACATATAACACCGCCCACCATTACATATAACACCGCCCACCATTACATATAACACCGCCCACCATTACATATAACACCGCCCACCATTACATATAACACCGCCCACCATTACATATAACACCGCCCACCATGACATATAACACCGCCCACCATTACATATAACACCGCCCACCATTACATATAACACCGCCCACCATTACATATAACACCGCCCACCATTACATATAACACCGCCCACCAGCTACGGTTCTCAGAGAGAAGGTCACGGTACGAACCTCTCTCTGAGAGGAGGAGCCCCCTTTACTTGCTCTGTCTGGGAGCCGCCAGAGGATCCAAGAGGAGCAGCTCACTGTAAATCAGACCCCCTCTTAGCTCTGACATGACTACTACTGGAGAGTGACATAAAAGGATTCTCATGATGAGAATATGGGAGAAATAATTGTATTATATTTTAAATTGTTGTTGCATTGTTGAGAGGGAACCTGTAAGTAAAGTGTTTTGTTGGACGGTGTATAGCGCGTGTGTCCCGTACAAACGACTAATAATACCTGAAACTTGAATTTTGTGAAAATAGGAGAGTGAAATATGAACAAAGATAAATGTGATTGGATCCTGTGAGCATCTGACTATTATCATCTCTTGAACCCTCTGTTTTCCTGTCTCTGAAACCCTCTTCCTGTCTGGAACCCTCTGTCTTCCTGTCTCTGAAACACTGTCTTCCTGTCTCTGAAACACTGTGTTGCTGTCTGGACCCCTCTGTCTTCCTGTCTCTGAAACACTGTCTTCCTGTCTCTGAAACAGTGTCTTCCTGTCTCTGAAACAGTGTCTTCCTGTCTGGAACCCTCTGTCTTCCTGTCTCTGAAACACTGTCTTCCTGTCTCTGAAACACTGTCTTCCTGTCTGGAACCCTCTGTCTTCCTGTCTCTGAAACACTCTCTTCCTGTCTCTGAAACACTGTCTTCCTGTCTCTGAAACACTGTCTTCCTGTCTCTGAAACACTGTATTCCTGTCTGGACCCCTCTGTCTTCATGTCTCTGAAACACTGTCTTCCTGTCTCTGAAACACTGTCTTGCTGTCTGGAACCCTCTGTCGTCCTGTCTCTGCAACACTGTCTTCCTGTCTGGAACCCTCTGTCTTCCTGTCTCTGAAACAATGTCTTCCTGTCTCTGACACACTGTCATCCTGTCTCTGAAACATTGTCTTCCTGTCTCTGAAACACTGTCTTCCTGTCTCTGAAACACTGTCTTCCTGTCTGGAACCCTCTGTTTTCCTGTCTCTGAAACACTGTCTTCCTGTCTCTGAAACACTGTCTTCCTGTCTCTGAAACACTGTCTGCCTGTTTCTGAAACACGGTCTTCCTGTCTGGAACCCTCTGTTTTCCTGTCTCT
>NC_048575.1:85930651-86000651 GCF_013265735.2 Oncorhynchus mykiss | reverse complement strand
ATCTGTGTGTAAACTGTAGGTTCACCCATGATGTTGGAGATCAGAAGTGTGCAGTGATAAAAAGGTATGCTGAGGCAGTGTAGAGAGTAGTAGAGGAAGATGGGTCCAGGATGAGGAAGATGGGTCCATGGTGAGGAAGATGGGTCCAGGGTGAGGAAGATGGGTCCATGGTGAGGAAGATGGGTCCAGGATGAGGAAGATGGGTCCAGGATGAGGAAGATGGGTCCAGGGTGAGGAGGATGGGTCCAGGATGAGGAAGATGGGTCCAGGGTGAGGAAGATGAGGAAGATGGGTCCATGGTGAGGAAGATGGGTCCAGGATGAGGAAGATGGGTCCAGGATGAGGAAGATGGGTCCAGGGTCAGGAAGATGAGGAAGATGGGTCCATGGTGAGGAAGATGGGTCCAGGATGAGGAAGATGGGTCCAGGATGAGGAAGATGGGTCCAGGGTCAGGAAGATGGGTCCAGGATGAGGGATCCTGAGAGGATTCCTGTAAGTAGGCCGAGGTCAACACAGAGGAAAACCGGTTTTCGTTGAGGCTTTTTAGTAACATCCTGTGCATCCGGAAAGTATTCAGACCGTTAAACTTTTTCCACATTTTGTTACGTTACAACATTATTCTGAAATATATATATTTTTTAATTCCTCATCAATCTACACACAATAACCTACAATGACAAGGCAAAAACGTATCATTTTATATTTTAGAACATTTATGGGAAAACAACTCAGTACTTTGTTGAAGCAGCTTTGGCAGCTATTAAAGCCTCCAGTCTTCTTGGGTATGACGCTACCAGCTTGGCACACCTGTATTTGGGAAGTTTCTCCTATTCTTCTCTGCAGATCATCTCAAGCTCTGTCAGGTTGGATGGGGAGCATTGCTGAACAGCTATTTTCAGGCATCGAGAGAGATGTTAGATCGAGTTCAAGTCCAGGCTCTGGCTGGGCCACTCAAGGACATTCAGAGACTTATCCCGAAGCCACTCCTGCCTTGTCTTGGCTGTGTGCTTAAAGTTGTTGTCCTGTTGGAAGGTGAACGTCCACCCCACTCTGAGGTCCTGAGAGCGCTGAGCACGCTGGAGCTGTTTTTCGTCAAGGATCTCGCTGTACTTTGCTCTGTTCATCTTTCCCTCGATCCTGACTAGTCTCCCAGTCCCTGGCGGCTGAAAAACATCCCCACAGCATGATGCTGTCACCACCATGCTTCACAGTAGGGATGGTGCCAGGTTTCCTCCAGACAACACGCTTGACATTCAAATCAAATCAAATGTTATTTGTCACATTCGCCAAATACAACAGGTGTAGTAGACCTTACTGTGAAATGCTGAATACAACAGGTGTAGTAGACCTCACAGTGAAATGCTGAATACAACAGGTGTAGTAGACCTTACAGTAAAATGCTGAATACAACAGGTGTAGTAGACCTTACAGTAAAATGCTGAATACAACAGGTGTAGTATACCTTACAGTAAAATGCTGAATACAACAGGTGTAGTAGACCTCACAGTGAAATGCTGAATACAACAGGTGTAGTAGACTTTAGTGAAATGCTGAATACAACAGGTGTAGTAGACCTTACAGTGAAATGCTGAATACAACAGGTGTAGTAGACCTCACAGTGAAATGCTGAATACAACAGGTGTAGTAGACCTCAGTGAAATGCTGAATACAACAGGTATAGTAGACCTTACAGTGAAATGCTGAATACAACAGGTGTAGTAGACCTTACAGTGAAATGCTGAATACAACAGGTGTAGTAGACCTTACAGTGAAATGCTGAATACAACAGGTGTAGTAGACCTCACAGTGAAATGCTGAATACAACAGGTGTAGTAGACCTCACAGTGAAATGCTGACTACAACAGGTGTAGTAGACCTCACAGTGAAATGCTGAATACAACAGGTGTAGTAGACCTCACAGTGAAATGCTGAATACAACAGGTGTAGTAGACCTCACAGTGAAATGCTGAATACAACAGGTGTAGTAGACCTCACAGTGAAATGCTGAATACAACAGGTATAGTAGACCTTACAGTGAAATGCTGAATACAACAGGTATAGTAGACCTCACAGTGAAATGCTGAATACAACAGGTATAGTAGACCTCACAGTGAAATGCTGAATACAACAGGTGTAGTAGACCTTACAGTGAAATGCTGAATACAACAGGTGTAGTAGACCTCACAGTGAAATGCTGAATACAACAGGTGTAGGTAGACCTCACTGTGAAATGCTGAATACAACAGGTGTAGTAGACCTTACAGTGAAATGCTGAATACAACAGGTGTAGTAGACCTCACAGTGAAATGCTGAATACAACAGGTGTAGTAGACCTCACAGTGAAATGCTGAATACAACAGGTGTAGTAGACCTTACAGTGAAATGCTGACTACAACAGGTGTAGTAGACCTCACAGTGAAATGCTGAATACAACAGGTGTAGTAGACCTTACAGTAAAATGCTGAATACAACAGGTGTAGTAGACCTTACAGTGAAATGCTGAATACAACAGGTGTAGTAGACCTCACAGTGAAATGCTGAATACAACAGGTGTAGTAGACCTCACAGTGAAATGCTGAATACAACAGGTGTAGTAGACCTCACAGTGAAATGCTGAATACAACAGGTGTAGTAGACCTTACAGTGAAATGCTGAATACAACAGGTGTAGTAGACCTCACAGTGAAATGCTGAATACAACAGGTGTAGTAGACCTCACAGTGAAATGCTGAATACAACAGGTGTAGTAGACCTCACAGTGAAATGCTGAATACAACAGGTGTAGTAGACCTCACAGTGAAATGCTGAATACAACAGGTGTAGTAGACCTCACAGTGAAATGCTGAATACAACAGGTGTAGTAGACCTTACAGTGAAATGCTGAATACAACAGGTGTAGTAGACCTCACAGTGAAATGCTGAATACAACAGGTGTAGTAGACCTCACAGTGAAATGCTGAATACAACAGGTGTAGTAGACCTTACAGTGAAATGCTGAATACAACAGGTGTAGTAGACCTCACAGTGAAATGCTGAATACAACAGGTATAGTAGACCTTACAGTGAAATGCTGAATACAACAAGTGTAGTAGACCTCACAGTGAAATGCTGAATACAACAGGTGTAGTAGACCTTACAGTGAAATGCTGAATACAACAGGTGTAGTAGACCTTACAGTGAAATGCTGAATACAACAGGTGTAGTAGACCTTACAGTGAAATGCTGAATACAACAGGTGTAGTAGACCTCACAGTGAAATGCTGAATACAACAGGTGTAGTAGACCTCACAGTGTAATGCTGAATACAACAGGTGTAGTAGACCTCACAGTGAAATGCTGACTACAACAGGTGTAGTAGACCTCACAGTGAAATGCTGAATACAACAGGTGTAGTAGACCTCACAGTGAAATGCTGAATACAACAGGTGTAGTAGACCTCACAGTGAAATGCTGAATACAACAGGTGTAGTAGACCTCACAGTGAAATGCTGAATACAACAGGTGTAGTAGACCTCACAGTGAAATGCTGAATACAACAGGTGTAGTAGACCTCACAGTGAAATGCTGAATACAACAGGTGTAGTAGACCTCACAGTGAAATGCTGAATACAACAGGTGTAGTAGACCTAACAGTGAAATGCTGAATACAACAGGTGTAGTAGACCTTACAGTGAAATGCTGAATACAACAGGTGTAGTAGACCTTACAGTGAAATGCTGAATACAACAGGTGTAGTAGACCTCACAGTGAAATGCTGAATACAACAGGTGTAGTAGACCTCACAGTGAAATGCTGAATACAACAGGTGTAGTAGACCTCACAGTGAAATGCTGAATACAACAGGTGTAGGAGACCTTACAGTGAAATGCTGAATACAACAGGTGTAGTAGACCTTACAGTGAAATGCTGACTACAACAGGTGTAGTAGACCTTACAGTGAAATGCTGAATACAACAGGTGTAGTAGACCTCACAGTGAAATGCTGAATACAACAGGTGTAGTAGACCTAACAGTGAAATGCTTACTTATAAACCCTTAACCAACAATGCAGTTTTAAGAAAAATATTTACTAAATACATTTAAATAAAAAATAAAAGAGCAACAAAAAGATAGCAATGACAAGGCCGGTACAGAGTCAATGTGCGGGGGTACAGGTTAGTCGAGGGAATTGAGGTAATATGTAGATAGTGGAGGTAATTGAGGTAATATGTACATGTAGGTAGGGGTACAGTGACTATCCATAGAGAATCGATAATAAACAGCGAGTAGCAGCTGCATAAAATTAGTGGTGGGGGGGGGGGGTTCAATACAAATAGTCCGGGTATTTGTTTGTTTTTTTTTGTATTTTAATGGTAGCCATTTTATTAATTGTTCAGCAGTCTTATGGATTGGGGGTAGTTGGACCAAGATTTGATGCTCCGCTGCCACTTGCCGTGCGGTAGCAGAGAACAGTCTATCACTTGGGTGATTAAAGTCTTTGACAATATTTTGGGCTTTTCCTCTGACACCGCCTGGTATAGAGGTCCTGGATGGCTGGAATCTAGGCCCCAGTGATATACTGGGCCGTACGCATTACCCTCTGTAGCGCCTTACTGTCAGATGCCGGGCTGTTGCCGTACCAGGCGGTAATGCAACTGGTCAGGACGCTCTCGATGGTGCAGCTGTAGAACTTTTTGAGGATCTGAGGACCCATGCCAAATCTTTTCAGTCTCCTGAGGGGGAACGGGCATTGTCGTTCCCACTTCATGACTGTCTTGGTGTGTTTGAACCATGAACGTTTGCTGCTGATGTGGACACCAAGGAACTTGAAGCTGAAAACCTGCTGCACTACAACCATGTTGATGTGAATGGGGATGTGCTTAGCAGTCCTTTTCCTTAAGTCCACGATCATCCCCTTTTATCTAGCTCACGTTGAGGGAGAGGTTATTGTCCTGGCACCACACTTCCTGGTCTCTGACCTCATCCCTGTACGCTGTCTCATCATTGTCGGTGATCAGGCCTACCATCACCATTTCATCAGAAAACTTAATGATGGTGTTGGAGTCGTGCTTGGCCACACAGTCATGGGTGAACAGGGAGTACCTGATTGGACTAAGCACGCACCCCTGAGAGGCGCCCGTGGCGCCCTTGTTGAGGATCAGCGTGGCAGATATGTTGTTACCTACCCTTACAACCTGGGAGCGGCCCATCAGGAGGTTCAGGATCAAGCTGCAGAGGGAGGTGTTTAGTCCCAGAGTACTTAGTTTAGTGATGAGCTTTGCGGGCACTATGGTGTTGAACGCTGACCTGTAGTTCTCACATAGGTGTTCCTTTTGTCCAGGTGTGAAAGGGCAGTGTTGAGTGCAATAGAGATTGCATAATTTGTGGACCTGTTGAGGCGGTATGCAATACCTCGAGACTTCCTTAAAAACCTGCTTGGAAAAGGCGTGCCGCTAGCAGGACACCTCGACAACTTGCTCACTTTCCACTTGATTTATTACAAGATATGCAGTGCCTTGCGAAAGTATTCGGCCCCCTTGAACTTTGCGACCTTTTGCCACATTTCAGGCTTCAAACGTAAAGATATAAAACTGTATTTTTTTGTGAAGAATCAACAACAAGTGGGACACAATCATGAAGTGGAACGACATTTATTGGATATTTCAAACTTTTTTAACAAATCAAGAACTGAAAAATTGGGCGTGCAAAATTATTCAGCCCCTTTACTTTCAGTGCAGCAAACACTCTCCAGAAGTTCAGTGAGGATCTCTGAATGATCCAATGTTGACCTAAATGACTAATGATGATAAATACAATCCACCTGTGTGTAATCAAGTCTCCGTATAAATGCACCTGCACTGTGATAGTCTCAGAGGTCCGTTAAAAGCGCAGAGAGCATCATGAAGAACAAGGAACACACCAGGCAGGTCCGAGATACTGTTGTGAAGAAGTTTAAAGCCGGATTTGGATACAAAACGATTTCCCAAGCTTTAAACATCCCAAGGAGCACTGTGCAAGCGATAATATTGAAATGGAAGGAGTATCAGACCACTGCAAATCTACCAAGACCTGGCCGTCCCTATAAACTTTCAGCTCATACAAGGAGAAGACTGATCAGAGATGCAGCCAAGAGGCCCATGATCACTCTGGATGAACTGCAGAGATCTACAGCTGAGTTGGGAGACTCTGTCCATAGGACAACAATCAGTCGTATATTGCACAAATCTGGCCTTTATGGAAGAGTGGCAAGAAGAAAGCCATTTCTTAAAGAAAGCACACCAAACGATTATCTGAGGACATATTTCAACCAGGCAGGTGCGACACGATAGTCAGAAATAGCAATATAAAAAATGCCAAATCCCAAACGTTACTAATAAACTTTTCCAAACAAGTCAAACAACGTTTATAATCAAACCTTAGGTACCCTAATACGTAAATAAATGATACAATTTAAGACGGAGAATAGTTATTGTCTTTACCGGAGAAAAATACCAAAGAACGCGCTCTCTTCCACGCGCTTGGAAACACTACAGCCACCTAGAAAAACTAACATTTCTGGGTCATTTTTCCAAAAAACCAGCCTGAAACTCTATATAAAGACTGTTGTCATCTAGTGGAAGCCCTAGGAACTGCAATCTGGGAGTACTTGGCCTTATAATTAATGTGCTAGCCATTGAAAATAGTGGTAAACTGAACATTATTTTTGGGGGGATGGTTTGTCCTCTGGGTTTCACCTGCCATATAAGTTCTGTTATACTCACAGACATTATTTTAATAGTTTTAGAAACTAGAAACTGTAGGTTGTTTTCTATCCAAACCTACCAATTATATGCATATCCTAGCTTCTGGGCCTGAGTAACAGGCAGTTTACTTTGGGCCCGCTTTTCATCTGGACGTGAAAATACTGCCCCCTATCCCAAATAATTAATATTAGACATCACACCCCTCGTCTTACTGGACAAAACTGTTCCGTCCTGCCGATGTAGGGAAAACCCAGCCAACTGTATATTATCAGTGTTGACGTTCAGCTACGACTCTGTGAAACATAAGATATTACAGTTTTTAATGTCCCGTTGGTAAGGTAAACTCGTACGGAGCTCATCCAGTTTATTCTCCGGTGATTGCACGTTGGTTGCACGAATGGAGAGTAGAGGCGGGTTACCCACTCGCTGACGAATTCTCACAAGGTACCCTGATCTGCGCCCCTCGTCTTTCCTTAATTTCTTCATGTGATTGGGGATTTGGGCCTTGTCTGAAAGCAGCATTATATCCTTCACGTCCGACTCATTAAATGAAACATCCTTGTCCAATTCGAGGTGAGTAATCGCTGTTCTGATGTCCAGAAGCACTTTTCAGTCATAAGAGACAGTAGCATCAAAATGATGTACAAAATAAGTTACAAACAATCATAAAAAAACACATAAAATAGCAGAATTCAGGAGTCAGTAAAACGGCAGCCATCCCCTCCGGCACCATTCTTCTAATATTACATAATACACACATTAAATACACCATAATACACACACTAATACAACACAATCCACACACATTAAATACAACCTAATACACACACTAATACAACATATTACACATATTAATACAACATAATACACACATTAATACACAGATATTGATAAAACATAATACATCTTATTGACGGGACAAGCAAACAGTTAGCTTAGGTTTTGGATTGGCTTTTATTAGAGCCTTTTGTAGGAAACGATTGGGAGGCACCTACACCCTTAACAGGAGAATGTCCCACTCCTGTCAATCAAACATGTCAATATTACCAATACTGTCAGTAGTAGCAACTACACAGTACGATCACCATTCCAGACTCCTCCCTATATATTCCAGACTCCTCCCCATATATTCCTGACTCCTCCCTACACATTCCATTTGAATAGCAAAAGACAGAAATAAAGAAAGCAAAAGGCATTTACAAAAAACAGATCGGAAAGAGAGGTGTTTATTCAGCCCCTTTGGCTCAAATCAATTCAACTCAAGCACCTCCTCCCAGCTGCCCACTGCACTGAGGCTAGGAAACACTGTCACCACCAGCAATCGAGAATTTCAATAAGCATTTCTCTACGGCTGGCCAAGCTTTCCACCTGGCTACCCCAACCCCGGCCGAAAGCTCCGCACCCCCCGCAGCTACTCGCCCAATCCTCCCCAGCTTCTCCGTCACCCAAATCCAGATAGCAGATGTTCTGAAACAACTGCCAAAACCCGTACAAATCAGCTGGCTAGACAATCTGGACCCTCTCTTTCTAAAATTATCAGCCGCCATTTTTGCAACTCCTGTTACCAGTCTGTTCAACCTCTCTTTCATATCGTCCGAGATCCCTAAAGATTGGAAAGCTGCCGCGGTCATCCCCCTCCTCAAAGGGGGAGACACTCTAGACGCAAACTGTTACAGACCTATATCCATCCTGCCCTGCCTTTCTAAAGTCTTTGAAAGCCAAGTTAAGAAACAGATCACTGACCATTTCGAATCCCACCGTACCTTCTCCAAATTGCAATCCGATTTCCGAGCTGGTCACGGGTGCTCCTCTGCCACGCTCAAGGTCCTAAACGATATCATAACTGCCATCGATAAAAGACAGTACTGTGCAGCCGTCTTCATTGACCTGGCCAAGGATTTTGACTCTGTCAATCACTGCATTCTTATTGGCAGACTCAACAGCCTTGGTTTCTCAAATGACTGCCTAGCTTGGTTCAGCAAGTACTTCTCAGAGTTCAGTGTGTTAAATCGGAGGGCCTGTTGTCCGGACCTCTGGCAGTCTATGTGGGGGTGGCACAGGGTTCAATTCTCGGGCCGACTCTTTTCTCTGTATATAACAACGATGTCACTCTTGCTGGTGGTGATTCTCTGATCCACCTCTACGCAGACGACACCATTCTGTATACTTCTGGCCCTTATTTGGACACTGTGTTAACAAACCTCCAAACAAGCTTCAATGCCATACAACACTCCTTCCGTGGCCTCCAACTGCTCTTAAACGCTAGTAAAACTAAATGCTGCCCACACCCGCCCGCCCGACTAGCATCACTACTCTGGACGGTTCTGACTTAGAATATGTGGACAACTACAAATACCTGGGTGTCTGGCTAGACTGTAAACTCTCCTTCCAGACTCATATTGAACATCTCCAATCCAAAATTAAATCTAGAATCGGCTTCCTACTTCGCAACAAAGCCTCCTTCACTCACGCTGCCAAACATACCCTCGTAAAACTGACTTTCCTACCGATCCTCGACTTCGGCGATGTCCTTTACCAGATAGCCTCCAACACTCTACTCAGCAAACTGGATGCAGTCTATCACAATGCCATCCGTTTTGTCACCAAAGCCCCATATACCACCTACCACTGCGACCTGTATGCTCTCGCTACATATTCGTCGCCAAACCCACTGTCTCCAGGTCATCTATAAGTCTTTGCTAGGTAAAGCCCCGCCTTATCTCAGCTCACTGGTCACCATAACAACACCCACCCGTAGCACGCGCTCAACAGGTATATCTCACTGATCATCCTAAAAGCCAGCACCTACATTGGCTTCCTTTCCTTTCAGTTCTCTGCTGCCAATGACTGGAACGAAATGCAAAAATCACTGAAGTTGGAGACTTATACCTCCCTCACTAACTTTAAGCATCAGCTATCTGAGCAGCTTACACAGTCCATCTGTAAATAACCCATCCAGTCTATCTACCTCATCCCCATATTGTTTGTATTTACTTTTTTGCTCTTTTGCACACCAGTATTTCCACTTGCACGTCATCATCTGCACATCTATCACTCCAGTGTTAATTTGCTAAATTACAATTACTTCGCCACTATGGTCTATTTATGGCCTTACCTCCTTACTCCATTTGCACACACTGTATATAGATTTTTCTATTGTATTATTGACTGTACGTTTGTTTATCCCATGTGTAACTCTGTGTTGTTGTTTTTTGTCGCACTGCTTTGCTTTATCTTGGCCAGGTCACAGTTGTAAATGAGAACCTGTTCTCAACTAGCCTACCTGGTTAAATAAAGGTGTTCTCAACTAGCCTACCTGGTTAAAAAAAAGGTGTTCTCAACTAGCCTACCTGGTTAAATAAAGGTGTTCTCAACTAGCCTACCTGGTTAAATAAAGATGTTCTCAACTGGCCTACCTGGTTAAATAAAGGTGTTCTCAACTAGCCTACCTGGTTAAATAAAGATGTTCTCAACTAGCCTACCTGGTTAAATAAAGATGTTCTGAACTAGCCTACCTGGTTAAAGAGAACACTATATGTCCCCCTCTGGAGGAAAGAGAACACTATATGACCCCCTCTGGAGGAAAGAGAACATTACATGGCCCCTCTGGAGGAAAGAGAACACTATATGGCCCCCTCTGGAGGAAAGAGAACACTATATGTCCCCCTCTGGAGGAAAGAGAACATTACATGGCCCCTCTGGAGGAAAGAGAACACTATATGGACCCCTCTGGAGGAAAGAGAACACTACATGGCCCCTCTGGAGGAAAGAGAACATTACATGGCCCCTCTTGAGGAAAGAGAACACTACATGGCCCCTCTGGAGGAAAGAGAACATTACATGGCCCCTCTGGAGGAAAGAGAACACTATATGGACCCCTCTGGAGGAAAGAGAACACTATATGGACCCCTCTGGAGGAAAGAGAACACTATATATATTTTTTTATTTTTTATTTTTTTACCTTTATTTAACCAGGCAAGTCAGTTAAGAACAAATTCTTATTTTCAATGACGGCCTGGGAACAGTGGGTTAACTGCCTGTTCAAGGGCAGAACGACAGATTTGTACCTTGTCAGCTCGGGGGTTTGAACTCGCAACCTTCCGGTTACTAGTCCAACACTCTAACCACTAGGCTACCCTGCCGCCCCATATGGCTCCCTCTGGAGGAAAGAGAACACTATATGGACCCCTCTGGAGGAAAGAGAACATTACATGGCCCCTCTTGAGGAAAGAGAACACTATATGGCCCCTTTGGAGGAAATAGAACACGATATGGCCCCTCTGCAGGAAAGAGAACACTACATGGCCCCTCTGGAGGAAAGAGAACACTATATGGCTCCCTCTGGAGGAAAGAGAACACTATATGGACCCCTCTGGAGGAAAGAGAACATTACATGGCCCCTCTTGAGGAAAGAGAACACTATATGGCCCCTTTGGAGGAAATAGAACACGATATGGCCCCTCTGGAGGAAAGAGAAACGTTCTCTACTGCCCAGAATTTCGAGACATCAGTTTACAGTATCTCTGCTGTAAAGCAAAAATACATTCTTAAGCTGGCAACTGTGTTG
Organism: Oncorhynchus mykiss; assembly: GCF_013265735.2. Classification (NCBI taxonomy): domain Eukaryota; kingdom Metazoa; phylum Chordata; class Actinopteri; order Salmoniformes; family Salmonidae; genus Oncorhynchus; species Oncorhynchus mykiss. Next base: position 85,989,363 of record NC_048575.1, on the reverse strand, counting down.
CCTGTATAATGCTGTAAATTTACAGGGGAAATTTCTACAGTGTAGAAGAGCAGTAGAAAGAATGACAGACAGACAGACAGACAGACAGAACTCAACCCAACATCTCCAGGAGAGTCTCCTTGTTGATCTCCAGCCTCCTGAAGGGATGCTTCTCCTTGATGAGCTTCTTACACAGGTTATTCAAGCAGGGGAAGTCATTACTGGACAATCCCCTGGAAGGAGGAAGTGGGAGGGAGGGAGGGAGGGAGGGAGGGAGGGAGGGAGGGAGGGAGGGAGGGAGGGAGGGAGGGAGGGAGGGAGGGAGGGAGGGAGGGAGGGAGGGAGGGAGGGAGGGAGGGAGGGAGGGAGGGAGGGGGAGAAGGTCATGTGAAAAAGGAATAAATATGATAAACTGAAATGATCTTTGAGTGCTGGCTGGCAGAGCTGGAGTTTGTAATGGTAATTTCCTCCAACCTAATATCCTTCCAGCTGGGTTTAGTCATTAATATAATATTAATGTTATATTATCGTCTCTATGGTAATGCCATTGTCTGAAAGTCATACCGCCAGCCAGGAGAATGGATGCAATGCCAAACCAAGAAACTAATCAATTCCCATAGTAATATGAGGGGGGAAAGGAGGAGAGGAATAGGGGATAGGAGGATTGGAGGAGGAGGATAGGTGGAGGGCATAGGAGGAGAGGGGGATAGGAAGAGAGTAGGAGGGGATAGGAGTAGAGGAGGAGAGGATAGGAGGAAGGGAGTAGGGGATAGGAGGAGAGGAGGAGAGGAGAAGGGGGGATGAGGAGGGAATAGGGGGATGGGAAAGGAGGATGGGAGGTGAGGAGGAAGGGAGGAGGGGATAGGAGGGGATTGGAGGAAACAAGGAGGAGAGGAGAAAGGGATAGGAGGAGGGGAGGAGAGGAGTAGGGGATAGGAGGAGATGTGTAGGGGATAAGAGGAGGGGAGGAGGAGGGGAGGAAGGGAGTAGGGGATAGGAGGAGGGGATAGGAGGAGAGGAGGAGGAGATGGTAGCAGGGGATAGGAGGAGGGGAGGAAGGGAGGAAGGGAGTAGGGGATAGGAGGAGGGGATAGGAGGAGAGGAGGAGGAGATGGTAGCAGGGGATAGGAGGAGGGGAGGAGATGGTAGGATGGATAGGAGGAGAGGAGGAGGGGATAGGAGGAGAGGAGGAGGGGATAGGAGGAGATGGTAGGAGGGGATAGGAGGAGGGGAGGAGAGGAGTAGGGGATAGGAGGAGATGTGTAGGGGATAAGAGGAGGGGAGGAGGAGGGGAGGAAGGGAGTAGGGGATAGGAGTAGGGGAGGATGGGAGTAGGGGATAGGAGGAGGGGAGGAGAGGAGGGGAGGAAGGGAGGAAGGGAGTAGTGGATGGGAGGAGGGGATAGGAGGAGAGGAGGAGGGGATAGGAGGAGAGGAGGAGGAGATGGTAAGAGGGGATAGGAGGAGGGGAGGAGATGGTAGGATGGATAGGAGGAGAGGAGGAGGGGATAGGAGGAGAGGAGGAGGGGATAGGAGGAGATGGTAGGAGGGGATAGGAGGAGGGGAGGAGAGGAGTAGGGGATAGGAGGAGATGTGTAGGGGATAAGAGGAGGGGAGGAGGAGGGGAGGAAGGGAGTAGGGGATAGGAGTAGGGGAGGATGGGAGTAGGGGATAGGAGGAGGGGAGGAGAGGAGGGGAGGAAGGGAGGAAGGGAGTAGGGGAATGGAGGAGGGGATAGGAGGAGAGGAGGAGGGGATAGGAGGAGAGGAGGAGGAGATGGTAGGAGGGGATAGGAGGAGGGGAGGAGATGGTAGGATGGATAGGAGGAGAGGAGGAGGGGATAGGAGGAGATGGTAGGAGGGGATAGGAGGAGGGGAGGAGAGGAGTAGGGGATAGGAGGAGATGTGTAGGGGATAAGAGGAGGGGAGGAGGAGGGGAGGAAGGGAGTAGGGGCTAGAAGTAGGGGAGGATGGGAGTAGGGGATAGGAGGAGGGGAGGAGAGGAGGGGAGGAAGGGAGGAGGGAGTAGGGGATAGGAGGAGGGGATAGGAGGAGAGGAGGAGGCGATAGGAGGAGAGGAGGAGGAGATGGTAGGATGGATAGGAGGAGAGGAGGAGGGGATAGGAGGAGATGGTAGGAGGGGATAGGAGGAGGGGAGGAGAGGAGAGGAGTAGGGGATAGGAGGAGATGTGTAGGGGATAAGAGGAGGGGAGGAGGAGGGGAGGAAGGGAGTAGGGGATAGGAGTAGGGGAGGAGGGGATAGGAGGAGATGGTAGGAGGGCAGGGGAGGAGGGGATAGGAGGGGAGGAGGGGAGGGGAGGAGGGGAGGAGGGGATAGGAGATATTAGGAGGGGTAGCAACAGCAGAGACCTCATGGTGTACAGTCTGCTTCTGAATCCTGCACCCTCTACCTGCCTCCCAGGTCCCCCTGTTCTGTTCACCCTCTACCTGGCTCCCAGGTCCCCCTGTTCTGTTCACCCTCTACCTGGCTCTCAGGTCCCACTGTTCTGTTCACCCACTACCTGGCTCCCAGGTCCCCCTGTTCTGTTCACCCTCTACCTGGCTCTCAGGTCCCACTGTTCTGTTCACCCTCTACCTGGCTCCCAGGTCCCCCTGTTCTGTTCACCCTCTACCTGGCTCCCAGGTCCCCCTGTCCTGTTCACCCTCTACCTGGCTCCCAGGTCCCCCTGTTCTGTTCACCCTCTACCTGGCTCCCAGGTCCCCCTGTTCTGTTCACCCTCTACCTGGCTCCCAGGTCCCCCTGTTCTGTTCACCCTCTACCTGGCTCCCAGGTCCCACTGTTCTGTTCACCCTCTACCTGGCTCCCAGGTCCCCCTGTCCTGTTCACCCTCTACCTGGCTCCCAGGTCCCCCTGTTCTGTTCACCCTCTACCTGGCTACCTGGCTCCCACATTTTTAAATTCCTCATCAAACAAAGGGGATTTAACCGTTTTTACAGTCATGTTTTTAATGGGTGCTTATTAGTAACTGGGATAAGCAATTTTGTAAATGTGTCAAGTGCAACACATATTCTACACATCAACAACAAAACTTTGGTCTCTTATACACTATATTAGGCCCAGTCTTTGGATTTCTGGTTTTGGTAGATGTGGCTACCATATTGTGATGACTTGTGAGTTGTGAGGCGTCTGCCCCTGTAAGCCTATGGAGCTATGTGTAACCTTACTTTCCAGCTCACACTCTCAAACACATGGATCCCCTGAACGCAGCTCACTCTCTAGATCCCAATCACCTGAATTCTGATCACCTGTTCACACACCTGTATGTCATCATCACACACTATTTAGTTCAGTTCTTTGCACCACATCATTGTGAACTAAATACGTAGGAAAACCTGCAAAATTGGCAGTGTATCAAATACTTGTTCTCCCCACTGTATATAGATTTGCAACAATTTCTAAAAACCTGTTTTCGCTTTGTCATTATGGTGTATTGTGTGTAGGTGTCACGCCCTGGTCTTAGTATTTTGTGTTTTCTTTATTATTTTGGTCAGGCCAGGGTGTGACATGGGTTATTTTATGTGGTGTGTTTTGTCTTGGGGTTTTTGTAGGTTATGGGATTGTGGTATAGTAGAGTAGTCTAGGAGAGTCTATGGTTGCCTGAAGTGGTTCTCAATCAGAGGCAGGTGTTTATCGTTGTCTCTGATTGGGAACCATATTTAGGCAGCCATATTCTTTGAGTGTTTCGTGGGTGATTGTTCCTGTCTCTGTGTTTGTTTGCACCAGAAAAGGCTGTTTAGGTTTTCACGTGTCTTGTCTTGTCTTGTCTTGTCTTGTCTTGTCTTGTCTTGTCTTGTCTTGTCTTGTCTTGTCTTGTCTTGTCTTGTCTTGTCTTGTCTTGTCTTGTCTTGTCTTGTATCTTTATTAAAGCTGTATGGAAATAACCACGCTGCATCTTGGTCCGATCCCTGCTACACCTCCTCTTCAGAGGAGGAGGAAGAAATCCTTAACAGTAGAATGCTGAGGATATTTTTTGTTATTTAATCCATTTGTAATGTAACAAAATATGGAAAAAGTCAAGTGGTCTGAATACTTTATGATAATGTATATCAGTTATCCTGTTAGAGTTTTGTGCCGAATCTACTGCGGTGTTTCAGATGCCACGTTTATCTTATTCCAAGATGTGGGAAGTGTGCCAGTGTGTAGTTTCGGTGGATAGAGTTGTGTGTGAACTCTAGGGGAGTGCTGAAAGCCTGTCAGTCCTGCTGAAAGCCTGTCAGTCCTGCTGAAAGCCTGTCAGTCCTGCCGAAAGCCTATCAGTCCTGCTGAAAGCCTGTCAGTCCTGCTGAAAGCCTGTCAGTCCTGCTAAAAGCCTGTCAGTCCTGCCGAAAGCCTGTCAGTCCTGCTGAAAGCCTGTCAGTCCTGCTGAAAGCCTGTCAGTCCTGCTGAAAGCCTGTCAGTCCTGCTGAAAGCATGTCAGTCCTGCTGAAAGCATATCAGTCCTGCTGAAAGCCTGTCAGTCCTGCTGAAAGCCTGTCAGTCCTGCTGAAAGCCTGTCAGTCCTGCTGAAAGCCTGTCAGTCCTGCTGAAAGCCTGTCAGTCCTGCTGAAAGCCTGTCAGTCCTGCTGAAAGCATATCAGTCCTTTTGAGGTTTGAGAAGGTTAAGTCTGGAAAAGTACAGAGAGGATTCCTTAGTTTTAAAGTCAGATAACGAGTCCCAACCCCACTGCAGTGTTTTAAATGCCAAAACAAAATGTGACATGTAGCTGTTCAGTGTAAAGCAAGGAGATGTGACACGTGTGGAGGGGAACATGATTACGTTGAATGTGGGAGCAATATGAAAGTTTAGTGTTTTAATTTCCATGGCTGCTCCTGGACTAAGTGGACCTGCTGTCGGGGTTGGTGTTTCTGATGGTCCTGGCTTGGTTTGGAGGCGTGGTTTGGAGGCATGGTTTGTAGGCGTGATTTGGAGGTGTGGTTTGGAGGCTTGTTCAGAAATCTGGTGCTCATGAATGTAGGCTGTCAAAGGACACTTTGATAATGAATCAAGTTGACTTCATAGCTTTTATTGGTAAGGTTATCAATACGACTCGGTTGTGGAAAGCAGAAACGCCAGTTTGAAGGTTATTGTGGAGACGGCAAAAGAGATATTTGGTGTAACAGATGTTACTGTTGAAATGGTTGTTGATATGCTGAACAATCCTAAGGGTGGAGTGTTCCAGAATAATATAGATAGAGGTTAATGGGGTTGGGGGAGTTGGCAGGGTGTGATAGAAGTTAGTAGGGATTTATTTGGGTTTTATTTTATTTTCATGGCAGTACATCAAATCAAATCAAATCAAATTTATTTTATATAGCCCTTCGTACATCAGCTGATATCTCAAAGTGCTGTCCAGAAACCCAGCCTAAAACCCCAAACAGCAAGCAATGCAGGTGAAGAAGCACGGTGGCTAGGAAAAACTCCCTAGAAAGGCCAAAACCTAGGAAGAAACCTAGAGAGGAACCAGGCTATGTGGGGTGGCCAGTCCTCTTCTGGCTGTGCCGGGTGGAGATTATAACAAAACATGGTCAAGATGTTCAAATGTTCATAAATGACCAGCATGGTCGAATAATAATAAGGCAGAATAGTTGAAACTGGAGCAGCAGCACAGTCAGGTGGACTGGGGACAGCAAGGAGTCATCATGTCAGGTATTCCTGGGGCATGGTCCTAGGGCTCAGGTCAGTTGAAACTGGAGCAGCAGCACAGCCAGGTGGACTGGGGACAGCAAGGAGTCATCATGTCAGGTAGTCCTGGGGCATGGTCCTAGGGCTCAGGTCCTCCGAGAGAGAGAAAGAGAGAAGGAGAGAATTAGAGAACGCACACTTAGATTCACACAGGACACCGAATAGGACAGGAGAAGTACTCCAGATATAACAAACTGACCCTAGCCCCCCGACACATAAACTACTGCAGCATAAATACTGGAGGCTGAGACAGGAGGGGTCAGGAGACACTGTGGCCCACTCCGAGGACACCCCCGGACAGGGCCAAACAGGAAGGATATAACCCCACCCACTTTGCCAAAGCACAGCCCCCACACCACTAGAGGGATATCTTCAACCACCAACTTACCATCCTGAGACAAGGCTGAGTATAGCCCACAAAGACCTCCACCACGGCACAACTTGTACAACTTGTACATGTACATTTTGGGCCGCCGAGTGGTGCAGATGTCTAAGGTACTGCATCTACAGACCCTGGTTTGATTCCAGGCTGTTTCACAGCGGTCTAAGGCACTGCATCTCAGTGCTAGAGGCATCACTACAGACCCTGGTTCGATTCCAGTCTGTATCACAGCGGTCTAAGGCACTGCATCTCAGTGCTAGATGTGTCTCTACAGACCCTGGTTCGATTCAAGGCTGTATCGCAACCGGCTGTGATTGGGAGTCCCATAGGGCGCGCACAATTGGCCAAGCCTCGTCCGGGTTAGGGTTTGGATGGGATAGGCCGTCATTGTAATTAAGAATTTGTTCTTAACTGACTTGTTAAATAAAGGTAAAATAATAAAAAATGTATAACTTTTTCACCTGAGATTCTTGAATCAAAGATGAGTCTATCAAGAGACTCTTCCTGTAATTCTTGCTTGAAGATTCAGGCAGAAGTCAATGGAAAATGATAAACAACAAACTAAATCGCTAAAGAACATTTTTGGCCTGTTCAGCGTAAATTGATCAATAGTATGGCCAGTTTGATACATCTTGTATTGAAAACGTGATGATGTTAGGCATCTGTCTTATCTCTGTCTTAGGGCTGTTTAAGGCCTATCTCTGTCTTAGGGCTGGCTAAGGCCTATCGCTGTCTTAGGGCTGGCTAAGGCCTATCTCTGTCTTAGGGCTGGCTAAGGCCTATCTCTGTCTTAGGGCTGGCTAAGGCCTATCTCTGTCTTAGGGCTGGCTAAGGCCTACTATCTCTGTCTTATCTACCACACATTCATTGACGTTACCCTGCACATATTGTGTAGACCTGATTTATGGCATCATTTTTTATTTTGTAATAATAATTTGTTTATATTTTACTTCAGGAATGATGTTGAATCCCTGCTCGGGTGAAACCTCTCTCCTGGATGAAACAATTGATAAATCACTCTCCCCCATCCTCACCTACAGGTAATCCTGTCTGGCTGAGTTACTGCTGGCTGAGTTCGTGCTGGCTGTTAGTGCTGGCTGAGTTACTGCTGGCTGTTAGTGCTGGCTGAGTTACTGCTGGCTGAGTTCGTGCTGGCTATTAGTGCTGGCTGAGTTCGTGCTGGCTGTTAGTGCAGGCTGAGTTCGTGCTGGCTGTTAGTGCTGAATGAGTTTGTGCTGGCTGTTAGTGCTTGCTGTTAGTGCTGGCTGAGTTAGTGCTGGTTGAGATACTGCTGGCTGAGTTACTGCTGGCTGAGTTCGTGCTGGCTGTTAGTGCTGGCTGAGTTACTGCTGGCTGAGTTCGTGCTGGCTGTTAGTGCTGGCTGAGTTACTGCTGGCTGAGTTCGTGCTGGCTGTTAGTGCTGGCTGTTAGTGCTGGCTGAGTTACTGCTGGCTGAGTTCGTGCTGGCTGTTAGTGTTGGCTTAGTTACTGCTGGCTGAGTTCGTGCTGGCTGTTAGTGCTGGCTGAGTTACTGCTGGCTGAGTTTGTGCTGGCTGTTAGTGCTGGCTGAGTTACTGCTGGCTGAGTTCGTGCTGGCTGTTAGTGCTGGATGAGTTACTGCTGGCTGAGTTCGTGCTGGCTGTTAGTGCTGGCTGAGTTACTGCTGGCTGAGTTCGTGCTGGCTGTTAGTGCTGGCTGAGTTACTGCTGGCTGAGTTACAGCTGATTAACCAATTCAAACACACCACTTATTTCTCTCAAATTTTGTGCACACATTTTTTTTTTACATCCCTGTTAGTGTAGAGATAATCCATCCACTTGACAGGTGTGGCATATCAAGAAGCTGATCAACAGATTCATATCTGTATTCCCAGTTATGTTAAATGAACAGATTAGGGTCTATTTAATGTTTTTCAATTGACGGATTTCGTTATGATCTGTAACTCAGTCAAATCTTTCAAACTGATGCATATTGGGTTTTATATTTACTTTGCCTCTCCTCTCTAATTCCTCTCTGCTCCTCTCTAATTCCTCTCTGCTCCTCTCTAATTCCTCTCTGCTCCTCTCGAATTCCTCTCTGCTCCTCTCTAATCCCTCTCTGCTCCTCTCAAATTCCTCTCTGCTCCTCTCGAATTCCTCTCTGCTCCTCTCGAATTCCTCTCTGCTCCTCTCTAATGCCTCTCTGCTCCTCTCTAATGCTTCTCTGCTCCTCTCAAATTCCTCTCTGCTCCTCTCTGCTCCTCTCTGCTCCTCTCTAATCCCTCTCTGCTCCTCTCTAATCCCTCTCTGCTCCTCTCTAATCCCTCTCTGCTCCTCTATGCTCCTCTCAAATTACTCTCTGCTCCTCTCTAATTCCTCTCTGCTCCTCACTAATCCCTCTCTGCTCCTCTCTAATTCCTCTCTGCTCCTCTTTAATTCCTCTCTGCTCCTCTCTAATTCCTCTCTGCTCCCCTCTGCTCCTCTCTAATCCCTCTCTGCTCCTCTCTAATCCCTCTCTGCTACTCTCTAATTCCTCTCTGCTCCTCTCTAATTCCTCTCTGCTCCTCTCTAATTCCTCTCTGCTCCTCTCTAATTCCTCTCTGCTCCTCTCTAATTCCTCTCTGCTCCCCTCTGCTCCTCTCTAATCCCTCTCTGCTCCTCTCTAATCCCTCTCTGCTACTCTCTAATTCCTCTCTGCTCCTCTCTAATTCCTCTCTGCTCCTCTCTTCTCCTCTCTGATTCCTCTCTGCTCCTCTAATTCCTCTCTTCTCCTCTCTGATTCCTCTCTGCTCCTCTCTAATTCCCCTCTGCTCCTCTCTGCTACCCTCTGCTCACCTCTAATTGCCCTCTGTTCCTCTCTAATTCCTCTCTAATTCTCCTCTGCTCCTCACTGCTCTTCTCTAATGCCCCTCTGCACCTCTCTAATTCCCCTCTGCTCCTCTCTATCCCCTCTGCTCCTCTCTAATTCCTCTCTGCTCCGTTCTAATTCCCCACTGCTCCACTCTAATGCCTCTCTGCTCCTCTCTAATTCCACTCTGCTCCTCTCTAATTATTCTCTGCTCCTCTCTAATTCCCCACTGTTCCTCTCTAATTACTCTCTGCTCCTGTCTAATTCCTCTCTTCTCCTCTCTAATTCCTCTATGGTCCTCTCTAATTCCTCTATGGTCCTCTCCAATTCCCCTCTGTTCCTCTCTATTTCCCCTCTGCTCCTCTCTAATCCCTCTCTGCTCCTCTCTAATGTCTCTCTGCTCCTCTAATTCCTCTCTGTTCGTCTCTAATTCCTCTCTGCTCCTCTCTTATTCCTCTCGAATTCCTCTCTGCTCCTCTCTAATTTCTCTCTGCTCCTCTGTAATGCCACCCTGCTCCCGTCTAATTCCTCTCTGCTACTCTCTAATTCATCTCTGCTCCTCTCTAATTCCTCTATGCTCCTCTCTAATTCCTCTCTGTTCATCTCTAATTATTCTCTGCTCCACTCTAATTTCTCTCTGCTCCTCTCTAATTATTCTCTGCTCATCTCTGCTCCTCTCTAATCCCTCTCTGCTCCTCTCTGCTCCTCTCTATATACTCCCTGCTCTTCTCTAATTCCCCTCTGCTCCTCTCTAATTCCCCTCTGCTCCTTTCTAAATCCTCTCTGCTCCTTTCTAATTCCTCTCTGCTCCTCTCTAGCTCCTCTCTAATTCCTCTCTGTTCATCTCTAATTCCTCTCTGCTCCTCTCTAATTACTCTATGCTCCTCTCTAATTCCTCTCTGCTCCTCTCTAATTCCCCTCTGCTCCTTTCTGCTCCTCTCTAATTCCTCTCTGCTCCTCTCTAATTCCCCTCTGCTCCTTTCTGCTCCTCTCTAATTCCTCTCTGTTCCTCTCTAATTCCTCTCTGTTCATCTCTAATTCCTCTCTGCTCCTCTCTAATTCCTCTCTGCTCCTCTCTAATTCCTCTATGCTCCTCTCTAATTCCTCTCTGCTCCTATCTAATTCCCCTCTGCTCCTTCCTGCTGCTCATCTCTAATCCCTCTCTGCTCCTCTCTAATGTATCTCTGCTCCGCTCTAATTCCTCTCTGCTCCTCTCTAATTCCCATCTGCTCCTCTCTAACTCCCCTCTGCTCCTCTCTAATTCCCCTCTGCTCCTCTCTAATCCATTTCTGCTCCTCTCTAATGACTCTCTGCTCCTCTCTAATTCCTCTCTGCTCTTCTCTAATTCCTCTCTGCTCATCTCTAATTCCTCTCTGCTCATCTCTAATTCCCCTCTGCTCTCTAATTCTTCTCTGCTCCTCTCTAATTCCTCTCTAAATCCTCTCTTCTCCTCTCTAATTCCTCTCTGCTCCTCTCGAATTCCCCTCTGCTCCTCTCTAATTCCCCTCTGCTCCTCCCTGCTCCTCTCTAATTCCCCTATGCTCCTCTCTAATTCCTCTCTGCTCCTCTCTAATTCCCCTCTGCTCCTCCCTGCTCCTCTCCATCTAGCTACCAATCCGCGTCAACTTCCCCTTTGTCAGGTAAGACCATTTCTGAAAGTCTTCTGAAGTGTGGGTTTATCAACTGCCAGAAATGTAGACAGACAGTGCCACCGTGTGGTGCAACTAGAGAAGAGCGTCTTTAGGACTTATTTGTTCAAATTGGCTGAACATGGGCAACAAATATCTGACAGTTTAGGTTCAGGGCTTCCCTTCCAGCACCCCTCTTGTTGGTGGAGAGAATGTTGCAGGTTTAAAGTATACTTCCTGTAATTGTATACATTTTCGCATGTCTAATGTGTATTCATGTGATGTTTGAGTGAAAAAAAATTACAACAATATCTATGGGCTAAATCTTTTAAAATAACAAAATGTTTAGCTGACATGTTGATCTGGACATACAAGTTATAAACAGCTCTCTAAGGTGACTGACAAGAGGAACTGATGAAGCACGACCCAACACTGCACCTTGTGCATTCAACTATTACAACTTTCAAGAGTAAGTTCAAAACTGAGTTCCTCATAAAAAATAATATCTTTCCTGTGCCGGTCCTCATGAGAGCCAGTTTCATCATAGCGCTTGATGGTTTTTGCAACTGCATATGAAGAAACTTTCAAAGTTCTTGAAATATATATATATATACACACACTACTGTTCAAATGTTTGGGGTCAGTTAAAAATGTCCTTGTTTTTGAAAGAAAAGCACATTTTTTGTCCATTAAAATAACATCAAATTGATCAGAAATACAGTGTAGACATTGTTAATGTTTTAATGGACTATTGTAGCTGGATTTTCAATGGAATATCTACATAGGCGTACAGAGGCCCATTATCAGCAACCATCACTCCTGTGTTCCAATGACACGTTGTGTTAGCTAATCCAAGTTCATAATTTTAAAAGGCTAATTGATAATTTGAGAACCCTTTTGCAATTATGTTAGCACAGCTGAAAACTGTTGTCCTGATTAAAGAAGCAATAAAACTGGCCTTCTTTAGACTAGTTGAGTATCTGGAGCATCAGCATTTGTGGGTTTGATTAATCAAATCAAAATCAAATCAAATGTATTTATTTAGCCCTTCATACATCAGCTGATGTCACAAAGTGCTGTAAAGAAACCCAGCCTAAAACCCCAAACAGCAAGCAATGCAGGTGTAGAAGTGCACAATGCAGGTGTAGAGGCACAGGCTCAATTACAGGCTCAAAATGGCCAAAAGTACTTTCTTCTGAAACTCATCTGTCTATTCTTGTTCTGATAAATGAAGGCTGTTCCACGCGAGAAATTGCCAAGAAACTAAAGATCTCGTACAATGCTGTGTACTACTCCCTTCAACAGAACAGCGCAAACTGGCTCTAACCAGAATAGAAAGAGGAGTGGGAGGCCCTGGTGCACAACTGAGCAAGAGGACAAGTACATTAGTGTCTAGTTTGAGAAACAGAAGCCTCACAAGTCCTCAACTGGCAGCTTCATTAAAAAAGTACCCACAAATCACCAGTCTCAACATCAACAGTGAAGAGGTGACTCTGGGATGCTGGCCTTCTAGGCAGAATTCCTCTGTCCAGTCTCAATGTCAACAGTGAAGAGGCGACCCCCGGGATGCTGGTCCTCTAGGCAGAGTTCCTCTGTCCAGTGTCTGCGTTCTTTTGCCCATCTTCATATTTTATTTTGCCCATCTTAATATTTTATTTTTATTGTCCAGTCTGAGACATGGCTTTTTCTTTGCAACTCTGCCTAGAAGGCCAGCATCTATAATTTTGTCTTGTTTTAGTCAACTGAAATGGAAAACCATTTTTGCAAGTTATAGTTTCTTCTATTTAGTCAGCTATAGTCTTGTCAATTGCCACTGAAAAATGTGTTTGACAAATACTTCAGTCACTGTTTTTGTTGCCAAATTAACAAATCAAATCAAATGTATTTATATAGCCCTTCTTACATCAGCTGATATCTCAAAGTGCTGTACAGAAACCCAGCCTAAAACCCCAAACAGCAAGCAATGCAGATGTAGAAGCATGGTGGCTAGGAAAAACTCCCTAGAAAGGCCAGAACCTAGGAAGAAGCCTAGAGAGGAACCAGGAACCAGGAGGGGAGAGAGGAACACTGCCATGAGGAGACCATGGTGAATGTGACACGAAGTTGATGATTGTATCGATTTTCTCCAACAGGCCTCTCATAGGCACATGCTAACCCGCCCGTCCGACACCTGAACCACATCTTAAAGAGTTGAGGGTTGGGAGATACCAGAGATACCAGAGACACCAGAGGTACCAGAGATACCAGAGATACCAGAGGTACCAGAGATACCAGAGACACCAGAGATACCAGAGATACCAGAGACACCAGAGATACCAGAGACACCAGAGATACCAGAGACACCAGAGACACCAGAGATAACAGAGATACCAAAGATACCAGAGACACCAGAGGTACCAGAGATACCAGAGATACCAGAGGTACCAGAGATACCAGAGACACCAGAGATACCAGAGATACCAGAGACACCAGAGACACCAGAGATACCAGAGATACCAGAGACACCAGAGATAACAGAGATACCAAAGATACCAGAGGTACCAGAGATACCAGAGATACCAGAGACACCAGAGACACCAGAGACACCAGAGACACCAGAGATACCAGAGACACCAGAGATACCAGAGACACCAGAGATACCAGAGACACCAGAGATACCAGAGACACCAGAGATACCAGAGACACCAGAGGTACCAGAGATACAAGAGATACCAGAGATACCAGAGATACCAGAGACACCAGAGATACCAGAGATACCAGAGGTACCAGAGATACCAGAGATACCAGAGATACCAGAGTCTGGCCTTGTCTTACGTGCTCCTGTGTCTCTATTTCTTCAACTGTATTTGTTCCCCCTTCTCTGAAATCACATCTTAATTCCGTTTACATGTTTTAGTAAAAGATGATACTATTGGTTAGATCACAATTATTGGCTGTCCTAATTGGCTGTCCTCCTGTCAATGGAACCTATCACGTCCTCTCTGGTCAGAATGTGAAACGCATGATGATACTGTTGATTGTCTGTCGATTGTCTGTTGATTGTCTGCCTGTAGAAATGTTACAGGTGATGACCTCTGCTTCAAATGGATTGATACCATGTTGCCTTTATCTCCTCATTGGTTTACAGTAGATAGGGCAACAGAAGAAAGGATGTAACATGATCAAATTGGAGCAGGTTGAATTCACTGCTAAACAGTTGGAGGCTGTTTTATTGACATTAAATAACTGTTAATAATATGAATAGCTTTCTAAATGTTAATAAAATATGAATTCTTACATTGTCTATTTTATGCATTGGATGTAAATAAAAATAAATGCTGTGGTATTGATACCATACCACACTCTGGTCAATACAAAATATCACTGTCTGGCACGTGGTTAAGAACAGGTGATTTACAAGAACACATTATGTAAAATAGACTACCTTGGCTGCCCCCTCCGGTCACTAGATAGAAAACACAGTTGTCTTTTTTCTAGAGCCAGTAAACGATATTTTCCTCGAAATAATGGTCCGTTATTGAATTGTGCTGTGCAGCACTGATATGGTTGGGAATAATTGTCATTTAACAGAAACACAACCATTTATGTGCACGTGTGACTTTCTCTTGCCTTAGTGCCACTTTGTAGACACGGTGCAGTTGTCAACACACGGACAGATCCAGTAGGCTAATCAGCTGGCATTTACTTTTACTTTCATTTGTTGTCTCTTACTACAACAACAACGGAGCTATTTCGCACGAGCCGCACCCCTGTTGCTAACCTTTTTTTCGTTTGCAAAAGATGCGATTTTTGTTTATTCTCAAACAGTTTATTGCTTCGATAATGTGCCTCCGCGATTGAAAGAAAAGTGTTTAGAAGTCATCTGTTCGATGTTGATGTGTAATATCCCCGGTAATATTCCCGGTTCGAACGAGCTTTGTTCAATCAGGCAAGTGACTTGTTTTCTGCAACAATTAAATGTTATTGACTGATCTCGATTTGCCGTTCAGTTCTAACAATATATTTAGTATTGCGATTGCAAAAAAAAAAAAGAAGCCCATTTAACAGTTATGTGCAATATTCTGTGCTATGCTATTAGCTAGAACAATAGCATAGTTTCGTTTTTGCAAATCGTTATCCGAAATGGTGCTGCTGTCATGTTATGTTTCCCATTACTCTAATGTATGTGTTTTTTCCCGATTCCAGTCCCGCAATGGATTTTACCGATGAGGAGGAAGTGTGGTTGGAAAGAATATCTTCAGAGGTGGGTTTCTAAATCAAAGTCCAGCGTTCATTTATATTGAATTACAAGCTCAATATTGTACATGAATGCAGTTTAGATTAAGATAATCCTATGCATACTTGGTAAAATGCGTGTTATCCTAATACTAGTAGTGTATTACAGTTTATGAACATAATGTATGCAATCACAATCAGATTCCTCCACTTGTTAGATAAAACCAGATACTGTTACAAGGCATTATGGGTACTGTAGTAAAACCAGATACAGTTACAAGGTATTATGGGTACTGTAGTAAAACCAGATACGCTCACAAGGCATTATGGGTACTGTAGTAAAACCAGATATGTTTACAGGGTATTATGTACTTTTTAAAATGTATTTAACTAGGCAAGTCAGTTAGGAACAAATTCTTAATTTCAATGACAGCCTAGGAACAGTGGGTTAACTGCCTTGTTCAGGGGCAGAATGACAGATTTTTATCTTGTCAGCTCTGGGATTTGATCTTGCAACCTTTTAGTTACTAGTCCAACACTCTAACCACTAGGCTACCTACTGGTTACTAGTCCAACACTAACCACTAGGCTACCTGCTGGTTACTAGTCCAACACTAACCACTAGGCTACCTGCTGGTTACTAGTCCAACACTAACCACTAGGCTACCTGCTGGTTACTAGTCCAACACTCTAACCACTAGGCTACCTGCTGGTTACTAGTCCAACACTCTAACCACTAGGCTACCTGCTGGTTACTAGTCCAACACTCTAACCACTAGGCTACCTGCTGGTTACTAGTCCAAAACTCTAACCACTAGGCTACCTGCTGGTTACTAGTCCAACACTAACCACTAGGCTACCTGCTGGTTACTAGCCCAACACTCTAACCACTAGGCTACCTGCTGGTTACTAGTCCAACACTCTAACCACTAGGCTACCTGCTGGTTACTAGTCCAACACTCTAACCACTAGGCTACCTGCTGGTTACTAGTCCAACACTCTAACCACTAGGCTACCTGCTGGTTACTAGTCCAACACTCTAACCACTAGGCTACCTGCTGGTTACTAGCCCAACACTCTAACCACTAGGCTACCTGCTGGTTACTAGTCCAACACTCTAACCACTAGGCTACCTGCTGGTTACTAGTCCAACACTCTAACCACTAGGCTACCTGCTGGTTACTAGTCCAAAACTCTAACCACTAGGCTACCTGCTGGTTACTAGTCCAACACTCTAACCACTAGGCTACCTGCTGGTTACTAGTCCAACACTCTAACCACTAGGCTACCTGCTGCCGGCTACTGTAGTAAAACCAGATATGGTTACAGGGCATTATGGGTACTGTAGTAAAACCAGATATGGTTACAGGGTATTATGGGTACTGTAGTAAAACCAGATATGGTTAACGGGCATTATGGGTACTGTAGTAAAACCAGATATTGTTACAGGGCATTATGGGTACTGTAGTAAAACCAGATATGGTTAACAGGCATTATGGGTACTGTAGTAAAACCAGATATGGTTACAGGGTATTATGGGTACTGTAGTAAAACCAGATATGGTTACAGGGCATTATGGGTACTGTAGTAAAACCAGATATGGTTACAGGGCATTATGGGTACTGCAATGCATCATGCTACACTCCACCCTATCTGAGATACTGTATCACTGTCTGTGAGATTATGAAGATCCTGCCATCATATCATCAGTTTCCTCCACCACTTTCTCCACCCCCTCCATAGTTACTACAATAATACATGTGTCTGATGTTAATGAAGTGTTTCATAGCCGTCATACTCTTCCTTCATAGGTCCCAGACTGCAGTGAGCTGACAGCCCAAGAGGAACTACTGCGTCAGATGGCTGAACCAAGCAGCCTGTTTGAAGCCCTGATATTCCAGATTTCAGCTTCTGTCCAATTTGGACTGACCAGCCTGCACAGCACTGTACCTCTGGCTCCAGTCACCAAGCACAGCCACAAGAGGGCCTTTGTCTCCTCTCAGTGTAGATGAACCATTCATCGAGAAGCTCTGCCTCCAAAATTGGCACCCTATTTCCTATGGGCCCATTTCATGATAGTGGTCTATATATATGAATAGGGTGCCCTATGGAACGCAGCCGAGAAAATATGTAGAAAGAATGACATTGGTAAAGAGCTGGAACTGAACTGATTCATGAAGCTACTGATCAATCAACTGATTCATGAAGCTACTGATCAATCAATGGATTCATGAAGCTACTGATCAATCAACTGATTCATGAAGCTACTGATCAATCAACTGATTCATTAAGCTACTGATCAATGAACTGATTCATGAAGCTACTGATCAATCAACTGATTCATGAAGCTACTGATCAATCAACTGATTCTACAATGTCAAGATTAAACAAGAATAGGGCCTGATTCAGACTTAAGATAACCAGACTTAACATGGACTTCAGTAAAACATCTGGACTGAAGTCCACGTTAAGTCTATGAATGTTAAGTTTGAATCAGTTCCACAAAGCACCACGAGGACTGTTCTGGATACACAAGGATAGCCTGGGTTAGGAGAATGGACAGCAACACAAAGACTGGAAAAACATTGGTAGCGAATAAAGACTCTATTCTAAACCAACACAATATGAGCCAACAGACATGGGCACAGATACACACACACCTGGATACCTCTGTTCTAAATCACTGTAGAGGATTCATTATGTCTTGATGTCTTTTGTAAATTCTCAAGATCATTTGTCTACTTAATTTCTTTACAAATAGCATTTTTCTACATGTTAATCTATACATTTCATGGTGTTTGAAATATATTTTCAGTTTGCCATCAGCCTACGTAACAGCAATCTCAGGTAACATATTATTAAAGCACTGTGTTGAAAATGTTCTCAGACAGTGTGGGATTAATCCTGAAGCTGATCGACAACTGCCAAAGCAAGATGAATTTTAAATAATGTTTACATTCTTTTTATGACGAAATAGAGCATAGATTATTTAGATATCTTAAACTACAGTGCCTAAACTTTCTAAACTACAGTGCCTAAACGTCTTCACATTTTGTTGTTTTTAAAATTAAATAAAAAAAAATTGATTACATTTGACTTTCTTCCTAACGAGGTACCCAGTAAACATTTTCAAAGTGAAAGAAACATTTTAGAAAATTGTGCTAATTAATACAAAATATGTCGTATTTGCGTGCACAGCTCAACTTTGCACAGCTCAACTTTGCACAGCTCAACGTTGCACAGCTAAACGTTGCACAGCTCAACTTTGCACAGCTAAACATTGCACAGCTCAACTTTGCACAGCTCAACGTTGCACAGCTAAACGTTGCACAGCTCAACGTTGCACAGCTCGTCTGGCAACATACTGTATCTCCATAGTTTTTGTCAAAATTGGCCCAGTAAATTTGTTTGGGAGTCACTGATGGAAAGCAATATTCAAACCGTGTCCCAAATCTGGCTTGCCTACTACTTGCTTACACTGCATACTGTGTATTATGTACTATTTAGTCAAAAGTATGCAGTATGCCATGACCTAAACGTTATACTTTTGGTGTTTTCAAAACAACTGGGAATTTGGAAACAAAACAAAAATCGTGAAATCGGCGATCTTCAGGTCGGAGAAGTCAGAGCTCCAGGATGATGCCTGAGTTTCTGACTAGTAATTCCGAGTTGTTCCAAAATTATACAGAAAAAAAAATAAAAGCAACATGCAATACTTTCAAAGATTTTACTGAGTTACAGTTCAGGAAGGAAATCAGTCCGTTGAAATAAATTCCTGGGCTTGCATGGTTACATGTGGTCTGCGCTTGTGAGGCCGGTTGGATGTACTGACAAATTGTCTAAAATGACATTGGAGGTGGCTTATGGTAGAGGAATTAACATTCAGTTCTCTGGCAACAGCTCTGGTGAACATTCCTGCAGTCAGCATGCCAATTGTTTGCTCACTCAAAACTTGAGACATCTGTAGCATTGTGTTGTGTGACAAAACTGCACATTTTAGAGTGGCTTTTTATTGTCCCCAGTACAAGGTGCACCTGTGTAATGATCATGCTGTTTAATCAGCTTCTTGATATTCTCCTCCAGGTGGATGGATTATCTTGGCAAAGGAAAAATATTTTTTTCCCCCGAGTTCCCTGTTGTCTTGAACAACAGTTCAACATATCAGTTATGTCGCAAAGTTTCTAAACCTGGAGGCACAAAATGGCGCAACTTTCGGGAACGCTTGTGAAACAGTCTATGCAGACAGGCTGGGGTTTGGGCCAATGAGAGAAGTGAAAAATTCTTCCTCGGTTGTTAATTTTCTCAAAATCTAAAGGCACAATCTAGATTACAGACAATATCTTCAGTAGTTTAACATGTTATTACTACACTAGATTAGAGACAATGTCTTCAGTAGTGGAACATGTTATTACTCCAACCTAGATTAGAGACAATGTCTTCAGTAGTGGAACATGTTATTACTCCACTAGATTAGAGACAATGTCTTCAGTAGTGGAACATGTTATTACTCCACTAGATTAGAGACAATGTCTTCAGTAGTGGAACATGTTATTACTCCAACCTAGATTAGAGACAATGTCTTCAGTAGTAGAACATATGTGACAAGAGTCACCTGCAGCTTGAGTGTAACAGGAGATGCAGTAGAGGAATGCAGTGCTGAGGCAGAGGGCTCATATTGAGGACGACTGGCTACTACTCTGAACTCTGTGTGGTTCGATTTCTGGAGCCCAGAGCTGCAGAGGCATCACCCAAGTGGGTGCCAGACATTGTGAAGGAGGAGAGGTCCAGCAGCTACATGACTCAGGCTGGTTCCCAGAGTAGCCCTCTACATGACTCAGGCTGGTTCCTAGTGTAGCCCTCTACATGACCCAGGCTGGTTCCCAGAGTAGCCCTCTACATAACTCAAGCTGGTTCCCAGTGTAGCCCTCTACATGACTCATGCTGGTTCCCAGAGTAGCCCTTTACATGACTCAGGCTGGTTCCCAGAGTAGCCCTCTACATGACTCAGGCTGGTTCCCAGAGTAGCCCTCTACATGACTCAGGCTGGTTCCCAGAGTAGCCCTCTACATGACTCAGGCTGGTCCCCAGAGTAGCCCTCTACATGACTCATGCTGGTTCCCAGTGTAGCCCTCCACATGACTCAGGCTGGTTCCCAGAGTAGCTCTCTACATGATCATTACCAGTCTCTTCATGAACAATCTCCCTGACCACCTTCCTCTGATCAAGCCATGAACTGTCCCTCTTCAATTCTCGAGAATACATACACTCAGACTTGGCCTCTATTGGTGGACCAACTATAACTAGGCTACTCATGATGTGTTGCTTAGCTACGCAACTCATGATGTGTTGCTTAGCTACGCTACTCATGATGTGTTGCTTAGCTACGCTACTCATGATGTGTTGCTTAGCTGCGCTACTCACGATGTGTTGCTTAGCTACGCTACTCATGATGTGTTGCTTAGCTGCGCTACTCACGATGTGTTGCTTAGCTACGCTACTCATGATGTGTTGCTTAGCTGCGCTACTCATGATGTGTTGATTAACTACGCTACTCATGATGTGTTGCTTAGTTACGCTACTCATGATGTGTTGATTAACTACGCTACTCAGGATGTGTTGCTTAGCTACGCTACTCAGGATGTGTTGCTTAGCTGCGCTACTCATGATGTGTTGCTTAGCTACGCTACTCATGATGTGTTGCTTAGCTACGCTACTCATGATGTGTTGCTTAGCTACGCTACTCAGGATGTGTTGCTTAGCTGCGCTACTCATGATGTGTTGATTAACTACACTACTCATGATGTGTTGCTTAGCTACACTACTCATGATGTGTTGCTTAGCTACGCTACTCATGATGTGTTGCTTAGCTACGCTACTCATGATGTGTTGCTTAGCTATGCTACTCATGATGTGTTGATTAACTACGCTACTCAGGATGTGTTGCTTAGCTACGCTACTCATGATGTGTTGCTTAGCTACGCTACTCATGATGTGTTGCTTAGCTACGCTACTCAGGATGTGTTGCTTAGCTACGCTACTCATGATGTGTTGCTTAGCTACGCTACTCATGATGTGTTGCTTAGCTACGCTACTCATGATGTGTTGCTTAGCTGCGCTACTCACGATGTGTTGCTTAGCTACGCTACTCATGATGTGTTGATTAACTACGCTACTCAGGATGTGTTGCTTAGCTACGCTACTCATGATGTGTTGCTTAGCTGCGCTACTCAGGATGTGTTGCTTAGCTACGCTACTCATGATGTGTTGCTTAGCTACGCTACTCAGGATGTGTTGCTTAGCTACGCTACTCATGATGTGTTGCTTAGCTACGCTACTCATGATGTGTTGCTTAGCTGCGCTACTCATGATGTGTTGCTTAGCTGCGCTACTCATGATGTGTTGATTAACTACACTACTCATGATGTGTTGCTTAGCTACGCTACTCAGGATGTGTTGCTTAGCTGCGCTACTCATGATGTGTTGCTTAGCTACGCTACTCATGATGTGTTGCTTAGCTACGCTACTCATGATGTGTTGCTTAGCTACGCTACTCATGATGTGTTGCTTAGCTACGCTACTCATGATGTGTTGCTTAGCTACGCTACTCATGATGTGTTGCTTAGCTACGCTACTCAGGATGTGTTGCTTAGCTGCGCTACTCATGATGTGTTGATTAACTACACTACTCATGATGTGTTGCTTAGCTACACTACTCATGATGTGTTGCTTAGCTACGCTACTCATGATGTGTTGCTTAGCTACGCTACTCATGATGTGTTGCTTAGCTACGCTACTCAGGATGTGTTGCTTAGCTGCGCTACTCATGATGTGTTGATTAACTACGCTACTCAGGATGTGTTGCTTAGCTACGCTACTCAGGATGTGTTGCTTAGCTATGCTACTCATGATGTGTTGCTTAGCTACGCTACTCATGATGTGTTGCTTAGCTACGCTACTCATGATGTGTTGCTTAGCTATGCTACTCATGATGTGTTGCTTAGCTATGCTACTCATGATGTGTTGCTTAGCTACGCTACTCATGATGTGTTGCTTAGCTACGCTACTCATGATGTGTTGCTTAGCTACGCTACTCATGATGTGTTGCTTAGCTACGCTACTCATGATGTGTTGCTTAGCTACGCTACTCATGATGTGTTGCTTAGCTACGCTACTCATGATGTGTTGCTTAGCTACGCTACTCAGGATGTGTTGCTTAGCTGCGCTACTCATGATGTGTTGATTAACTACACTACTCATGATGTGTTGCTTAGCTACACTACTCATGATGTGTTGATTAACTACGCTACTCATGATGTGTTGATTAACTACGCTACTCATGATGTGTTGCTTAGCTACGCTACTCAGGATGTGTTGCTTAGCTACGCTACTCATGATGTGTTGCTTAGCTACGCTACTCATGATGTGTTGATTAACTACGCTACTCAGGATGTGTTGCTTAGCTACGCTACTCAGGATGTGTTGCTTAGCTATGCTACTCATGATGTGTTGCTTAGCTACGCTACTCAGGATGTGTTGCTTAGCTACGCTACTCAGGATGTGTTGCTTAGCTATGCTACTCATGATGTGTTGCTTAGCTACGCTACTCAGGATGTGTTGCTTAGCTACGCTACTCAGGATGTGTTGCTTAGCTACGCTACTCAGGATGTGTTGCTTAGCTATGCTACTCATGATGTGTTGCTTAGCTACGCTACTCAGGATGTGTTGCTTAGCTACGCTACTCATGATGTGTTGCTTAGCTACGCTACTCATGATGTGTTGATTAACTACGCTACTCAGGATGTGTTGCTTAGCTACACTACTCATGATGTGTTGCTTAGCTGCGCTACTCATGATGTGTTGCTTAGCTACGCTACTCATGATGTGTTGCTTAGCTACGCTACTCAGGATGTGTTGCTTAGCTGCGCTACTCATGATGTGTTGATTAACTACGCTACTCAGGATGTGTTGCTTAGCTACGCTACTCATGATGTGTTGCTTAGCTACGCTACTCATGATGTGTTGATTAACTACGCTACTCAGGATGTGTTGCTTAGCTACACTACTCATGATGTGTTGCTTAGCTGCGCTACTCAGGATGTGTTGCTTAGCTACGCTACTCATGATGTGTTGCTTAGCTACGCTACTCATGATGTGTTGCTTAGCTACGCTACTCATGATGTGTTGCTTAGCTACACTACTCATGATGTGTTGCTTAGCTACGCTACTCATGATGTGTTGCTTAGCTGCGCTACTCAGGATGTGTTGCTTAGCTATGCTACTCATGATGTGTTGCTTAGCTACGCTACTCAGGATGTGTTGCTTAGCTACGCTACTCATGATGTGTTGCTTAGCTACGCTACTCAGGATGTGTTGCTTAGCTACGCTACTCAGGATGTGTTGCTTAGCTACGCTACTCATGATGTGTTGCTTAGCTACGCTACTCAGGATGTGTTGCTTAGCTGCGCTACTCATGATGTGTTGCTTAGCTACGCTACTCATGATGTGTTGCTTAGCTACGCTACTCAGGATGTGTTGCTTAGCTACGCTACTCATGATGTGTTGCTTAGCTACGCTACTCATGATGTGTTGCTTAGCTACGCTACTCATGATGTGTTGCTTAGCTACGCTACTCAGGATGTGTTGCTTAGCTATGCTACTCATGATGTGTTGCTTAGCTACGCTACTCAGGATGTGTTGCTTAGCTACGCTACTCATGATGTGTTGCTTAGCTACGCTACTCATGATGTGTTGCTTAGCTACGCTACTCATGATGTGTTGCTTAGCTACGCTACTCAGGATGTGTTGCTTAGCTGCGCTACTCATGATGTGTTGATTAACTACGCTACTCATGATGTGTTGCTTAGCTATGCTACTCATGATGTGTTGCAGTAGAATGTCCAGATAACATGCAGTAGGATGTCTAGATAACATGCAGTAGAATGTCTACTCATGATGTGTTGCTTAGCTACGCTACTCATGATTTGTTGCTCATCACAAAGAGAGACCTAAGACAACAACATAGCAAGGCTGCAACACATCATGACAAGAGAGACAACACTACATAAAGAGAGACCCAAGACAACAACATAGCAAGGCTAAACCAGATTGCATACCACACGTCTTAAGGTGCATGGCTGTACGGAGATATTCCATTTTTTTGTGGCCGGTCCACAGGAATGGCTGTTCTGCTCCTTCCAGCCAGTGCCCCCACTCTTCCAGCTCCATCTTCACTGCCAGGTGTTCTCGGTTGCCAACATCGTAGTTCCTCTCGGCAGGATTGAGATGATGGGACAGAAAGGCACAGGGATGAAGCTTTTGGTCCTGGGCAGATCGCTGGGACAGGAAGCCACAGGGATGAGGCAGATCGCTGGGACAGAAAGGCACAGGGATGAAGCTTTTGGTCCTGGGCAGATCACTGGGACAGGAAGGCACAGGGATGAAGCTTTTGGTCCTGGGCAGATCACTGGGACAGGAAGGCACAGGGATGAAGCTTTTGGTCCTGGGCAGATCGCTGGGACAGGATGGCCCCAACTTCAACATCAGAAGCATCAACCTCTGCCACAAATTGAAGGGCCGGATCCAGATGGAGGTGTGGTGAACCAATGCTTCAGTTCCACAAAGGTTCTGTAGACCGCTGGAGACCATGTGAACGGTACTTTGGGAGAGGTGAGTGCAGAGAGGGGGGCCGCCAGGGTGATGTAACCCCAACTGAAAGGCAGTAGAAGTTAGCAAAACCCAGGAAACGTTTCAACTGCACCTTGGACGTAGGTTGAGGGCCCACTCGTGGGAGGCAGCACCTCGTTCACTCGTGGGAGGCACCGCCTGGCCCACTCGCGGGAGGCAGCGCCTGGCCCACTCGTCGGAGGCAGCGCCTGGCCCACTCGCGGGAGGCAGAGCCTGTCCCACTCGCCGGAGGCAGCGCCTGGCCCACTCGTGGGACACAGCACCTGGCTCACTCGTGGGAGGCAGCACCTGGCCCACTCGTGGGAGACATCACCTGGCCCACTCGTGGGAGACAGCACCTGGCCCACTCGTGGGAGGCTGCACCTGGCCCACTTGAGGGAGACAGCACCTGGCCCATTCGTGGGACAAAGCACCTGGCTCACTCGTGGGAGACAGCACCTGGCTAACTCATGGGAGTCATCACCTGGGCCACTCGTGGGAGACAGCACCTGGCTCACTCGTGGGAGGCATCACCTGGCCCATTCGTGGGAGGCAGCACCTGGGCCACTCGTGGGAGACAGCACCTGGCCTACTCGTGGGAGGCAGCACCTGGCTCACTCGTGGGAGGCAGCACCTGGCCCACTCGTGGGAGGCAGCACCCGGTTCCAAACCTAATGCACTCAACTTTCGCCAGGTGAAAAACAAGACTACCCAGGCGCCCGGCGAGATTAATCAAACACGACTACCCAGGCGCCGGGCCAGATTAATCCAACACGACTACCTGGGCACCCGGACAGATTCATCTAACACGACTACCCAGGCGCCCACCCAGATTAATCTAACACGACTACCTGGGCGCCCGGCCAGATTCATCTAACACGACTACCCAGGCGCCAGGCCAGATTAATCTAACACGACTACCCAGGCACCCGGCCAGATTAATCTAACACGACTACCCAGGCACCCGGCCAGATTAATCTAACACGACTACCCAGGCGCCAGGCCAGATTAATCTAACACGACTACCCAGGTACCCGGCAAGATTAATCTAACACGACTACCCAGGTGCCCGGCCAGATAAATCTA
Organism: Oncorhynchus mykiss; assembly: GCF_013265735.2. Classification (NCBI taxonomy): domain Eukaryota; kingdom Metazoa; phylum Chordata; class Actinopteri; order Salmoniformes; family Salmonidae; genus Oncorhynchus; species Oncorhynchus mykiss. Next base: position 85,963,902 of record NC_048575.1, on the reverse strand, counting down.
ACACGACTACCTAGGCGCCGGGCCAGATTAATCTAACACGACTACCCAGGTACCCGGCCAGATAAATCTAACACGACTACCAAGGTGCCCGGCCAGATAAATCTAACACGACTACCCAGGCGCCGGGCCAGATTAATCTAACATGACTACCTGGGCGCCGGGCCAGATTAATCTAACACGACTACCCAGGCGCCCGGCCAGATTAATCTAACACGACTACCTAGGCGCCCGTCCAGATTAATCTAACACGACTACCCAGGCACCGGGCCAGATTCATCTGACACGACTACCTGGGCGCCGGGCCAGATTTATCTAACACGACTACCTAGGCGCCCGGCAAGATTAATCTAACACGACTACCCAGGCACCCGGCCAGATTATTCTAACACGACTACCCAGTCGCCCGGCCAGATTGATCTAATACAACATCCCAGGCACCCGGCAAGATTAATCTAATACAAGATCCCAGGGACCCGGACAGATTATTCTAACACGACTACCCAGTCGCCCGGCCAGATTAATCTAATACAACATCCCAGGTACCCGGCAAGATTAATCTAATACAACATCCCAGGCGCCCTGCCAGATTAATCTAACACGACTACCCAGGAACCCGGCCAGATTAATCTAACACGACTACCCAGGCGCCAGGCCAGATTAATCTAACACGACTACCCAGGTACCCGGCCAGATTAATCTAACACGACTACCCAGGCACCCGGCCAGATTCATCTAATACGACTACCCAGGCACCCGTTCAGATTAATCTAACACGACTACCCAGGCGCCCGTTCAGATTCATCTAACATGACTACCCAGGCGCCCGTTCAGATTCATCTAACACGACTACCCAGGCGCCCGGCCAGATTAATCTAACACGACAACCCAGGCGCCGGGCCAGATTCATCTGACACGACTACCTGGACGCCGGTTCAGATCCATCTAACACGACTACCCAGGCACCCGGCCAGATTATTCTAACACGACTACCCAGTCGCCCGGCCAGGTTAATCTAATACAACATCCCAGGCACCCGGCAAGATTAATCTAATACAACATCCCAGGGACCCGGACAGATTATTCTAACACGACTACCCAGGTGCCCGGCCAGATGAATCTAACACGACTACCCAGGCGCCCGGCCAGATGAATCTAACACGACTACCCAGGCGCCCGTCCAGATTAATCTAACACGACTACCCAGGCGCCGGGCCAGATTCATCTGACACGACTACCTGGGCGCCGGGCCAGATTTTTCTAACACGACTACTTAGGTACCTGGCCAGATTAATCTAACACGACTACCCAGGCACCCAGCCAGATTAATCTAACACGACTACCCAGGCACCCAGCCAGATTAATCTAACACGACTACCTAGGCGCCCGGCCAGATTAATCTAACACGACTACCCAGGCGCCCAGCCAGATTCATTTATTAATGTCCTCTCAGAAGGGCCACACTGATGTGTACTTCCCTTTGATGCTAATAACACGTGCTGCCAACAGTATTCTATATAGTGCACTAAGATCAACCAGAGCTCTGTGGGCCTGTCCTCTATGGACTCTGCTCTCAGCTCCCAGATGTTGTCATGACGTGGCTCCCAGCTGGTGGAGCAGACCCAGTTACAGACCCCAGACAAGCCTTGTGTTGTTGACGTATGGGAAAGAACAACTTGTTGTTATAAGGAGTTATTGAAGAAGTCAAGAGTGATAGAGAGAACAGTAGAGAGAAAATAATGAAAGATATAATACAGGGAGAGAGAGAGAGAACAGGGGAGTGAATAGGGGGAGAGAGACAGAAAACAGGGAAGAGAGAGATACAGAAAACAGGGAATAGAGAGAGAGAGAGAACAGGGGAGTGAAAATAATGAAAGATAGAATAGAGGGAGAGAGAGAGAACAGGGGAGTGAATAGAGAGAGGACAGATGAGGGAATAGGGAGAGAGAGAGAGAACAGGGGAGGGAATAGAGAGAGAGAACAGGGGAGGGAATAGAGAGAGAGAACAGGGGAGGGAATAGAGAGAAAGAACAGGGAGGGAATAGAGAGAAAGAACAGGGAGGGAATAGAGAGAGAGAACAGGGGAGGGAATAGAGAGAGAGAGAACAGGGGAGGGAATAGAGAGAGAGAACAGGGGAGGGAATAGAGAAAGAACAGGGAGGGAATAGAGAGAAAGAACAGGGAGGGAATAGAGAGAGAGAACAGGGAAGGGAATAGAGAGAGAGAACAGGGGAGGGAATAGAGAGAAAGAACAGGGAGGGAATAGAGAGAACAGGGAGGGAATAGAGAGAGAGAACAGGGGAGGGAATAGAGAGAACAGGGAGGGAATAGAGAGCGAGAGAGAACAGGGGAGGGAATAGAGAGAGAGAACAGGGGAGGGAATAGAGAGAACAGGGAGGGAATAGAGAGAGAGAGAGAACAGGGGAGGGAATAGAGAGAGAGAACAGGGGAGGGAATAGAGAGAGAACAGGGGAGGGAATAGAGAGAGAGAACAGGGGAGGGAATAGAGATATAACAGGCGAGGGAATAGAGAGAGAGAGAGAACAGGGGAGGGAATAGAGAGAGAGAGAGAACAGGGGAGGGAATAGAGAGAGAGAGAGAACGGGGAGGGAGTAGAGAGAACAGGGAGGGAATAGAGAGAGAGAGAGAACAGGGGAGGGAATAGAGAGAGAGAACAGGGGAGGGAATAGAGAGAGAACAGGGGAGGGAATAGAGAGAGAGAACAGGGGAGGGAATAGAGATATAACAGGGGAGGGAATAGAGAGAGAGAGAGAACAGGGGAGGGAATAGAGAGAGAGAGAGAACAGGGGAGGGAATAGAGAGAGAGAGAGAACAGGGGAGGGAGTAGAGAGAGAGTACAGGGGAGGTAATAGAGAGAGAGAACAGGGGAGGAAATAGAGAGAGAGAACAGGGGAGGGAATAGAGAGAGAGAGAGAACAGGGGAGGGAATAGAGAGAGAACAGGGGAGGGAATAGAGAGAGAGAGAGAGAACAGGGGAGGGAATAGAGAGAGAGAGAGAACAGGGGAGGGAATAGAGAGAGAGAGAACAGGGGAGGGAATAGAGAGAGAGAACAGGGAGGGAATAAAGAGAGAGAACATCTAAACCTACCATCCTTATTCTAAACACCCCCCCACACTAAACATACCATCCTTACTCTAACCACCCCCCCTCACACTAAACCTACCATCCTTACTCTAAACACCCCCCCCCACACACTAAACCTACCATCCTTACTCTAAACACCCCCCCTTCACACTAAACCTACCATCCTTACTCTAACCACCCCCCCTCACACTAAACCTACCATCCTTACTCTAACCACCCCCCTCACACTAAACCTACCATCCTTACTCTAACCCCCCCCCCTCACACTAAACCTACCACCCTTACTCTAACCACCCCCCCTTCACACTAAACCTACCATCCTTACTCTAACCCCCCCTCACACTAAACCTACCATCCTTACTCTAACCCCCCCTCACACTAAACCTACCATCCTTACTCTAACCCCCCCCTCACACTAAACCTACCATCCTTACTCTAACCCCCCCTCACACTAAACCTACCATCCTTACTCTAACCACCCCCCCTTCACACTAAACCTACCATCCTTACTCTAACCACCACTTCACACTAAACCTACCATCCTTACTCTAACCCCCCCACACACTAAACCTACCATCCTTACTCTAAACACCCCCCCTTCAAAATAAACCTACCATCCTTACTCTAACCACCCCCCCTCACACTAAACCTACCATCCTTACTCTAACCCCCCTCACACTAAACCTACCATCCTTACTCTAACCACCCCCCCCTTCACACTAAACCTACCATCCTTACTCTAACCACCACTTCACACTAAACCTACCATCCTTACTCTAACCCCCCCTCACACTAAACCTACCATCCTTACTCTAACCCCCCCTCACACTAAACCTACCATCCTTACTCTAACCACCCCCCCCCCCCTTCACAGTAAACCTACCATCCTTACTCTAACCACCCCCCTCACACTAAACCTACCATCCTTACTCTAACCACCCCCCTCACACTAAACCTACCATCCTTACTCTAACCACCCCCCCTCACACTAAACCTACCATCCTTACTCTAACCCCCCCTCACACTAAACCTACCATCCTTACTCTAACCACCCGCCTCACACTAAACCTACCATCCTTATTCTAACCACCCCCCCTTCACACTAAACCTACCATCCTTACTCTAACCACCCCCCTTCACACTAAACCTACCATCCTTACTCTAACCCCCCCTTACACTAAACCTACCATCCTTACTCTAACCCCCCCCTCACACTAAACTTACCATCCTTACTCTAACCACCCCCCTCACACTAAACCTACCATCCTTACTCTAACCCACCCCCTCACACTAAACCTACCATCCTTACTCTAACCCCCCCTCACACTAAACCTACCATCCTTACTCTAACCACCACCCCTTCACACTAAACCTACCATCCTTAATCTAAACCCCCCCCCCCACACTAAACCTACCATCCTTACTCTAACCACCCCCCCTCACACTAAACCTACCATCCTTACTCTAACCACCACCCCTTCACACTAAACCTACCATCCTTACTCTAACCACCCCCCTCACACTAAACCTACCATCCTTACTCTAACCACCACCCCTTCACACTAAACCTACCATCCTTACTCTAACCATCCCCCCCACACACTAAACCTACGATCCTTACTCTAACCACCCCCCCTTCACACTAAACCTACCATCCTTAGTCTAACCACCCCTCCCCTCACACTAAACCTACCATCCTTACTCTAAACACCCCCCCACACACTAAACCTACCATCCTTACTCTAACCACCCCCCTTCACACTAAACCTACCATCCTTACTCTAACCCCCCCTCACACTAAACCTACCATCCTTACTCTAACCCCCCCCCCATAGCCCCTTATGCTAAACCTACCAACCATTTTCTCCTCTACAGCTTTAGATCCACACGTACACACACACAACCACATGTACACACACACACACACACACACACACACACAACCACACGTACACACACACACACACACACACACAACCACACATACACAGACACAACCACACGCACACACACTCACACACACATATATACACACACACACACACAAACACACACAACTGCAGCAGAACCCCAAATTATGGTTAGCCACTCATGAAGTTAGTTTTGCTTGTGGAAACCGAGCTGCCATCTTTAATGGCATAATGTTTGGTAAATTATATGTTTCTAATTATGAAGCGTTTGATCCCACTTCCATTCATCTGGAGACCGAACATGTGTGTGTAGCGCGGTAGTGTGTGTGTGTGTGACTTCAGGGGGGAGAAAACCTTTTCTCGAGTGTCTCTGACACTGTATAAATTACACCAACTGTTATAAACAGAAGAAGGGTTGGCATCTCATCATAGACTGATTAATATGTAGTTGGCCTACGATGACGTAGTTCTGGGATCTTAACGGTTTTGTCTGTGATTTAGGTCTAAACCTTTCTGCAAACGCATAATACAAAAATAAAAAAACATCTTTATTACCAGACCACATTATATTCTAAATGGCTTTGCAATATGTATCTGAAGGAGTTCTCTAAAAGCATACTGTGAGATGTACCATGAATCCATACTACACTGAGTGTACAAACCATTAAGAACACTAATAATGAGTTTCACCCTATCATTTTGCTCTTGACGAGTCTTTCCAGCCAGACAGCTTCCTTCTAAAGGGAAATGCAACACGTCTTGACGAGTCTTTCCAGCCAGACAGCTTCCTTCTAAAGGGAAATGCAACACGTCTTGACGAGTCTTTCCAGCCAGACAGCTTCCTTCTAAAGGGTAATGCAACACGTCTTGACCAGTCTTTACAGCCAGACAGATTCCTTCCTCAATCTTTGAATGCTACAGTCTGTACAAGTTCGGGTGTGGGGATGAGTCAGAAATAGGAAGCGCGTCACTGGTAACATCACTGCTGTATCCCCTTGCTACCCTAGCTAAACATGAGTACAATTCCCTCAAGCATTTTCAGCCCCGCCTACCCAAACTTGTTATTTGTTGAGGAGCTGACATTTTTCCCAGACCTTGTACCGTAGTCTACAGGCTTACGTTGCTCCAAGATCTAGGAGACTACGTCTTCACAAGGGCAAAACAACAACAGTCCACTGTATTCTACAGCTCTTCAGCCCTCTATATATTTCTTGTATGCAGGCATAGCAAATATAGGAGAAAATTGCTCCAAGGCTGTCAGCTCAAGCAATATTAAAAATGTCAATCGTGCTACGAAGCGCAGTCAGATTGAATCCCAGCCAAAACTTCCTTATTTCCATTTTCTCCATGAAAAAATGCTTTTCATATTTGTTCTTGCTCATTTGCCTGTAGCTGTGAGGAATACCTCAGAATGGTAAAATCCAGTTAGCATTCAGAGAGGGAGAATGAGTGACTAGTGAGAACCAGCGACAGCACCTGGGTCCGAGAGTTCTGTCCCATGGGAGCATTCATATGCTTTTTGAGCCCATTACAGTCACATCCATTTCCATCATGATTCACACGGCCCTATACACATCTGGACAAGAGGAACACCTATCTGAGAATGCTGTTCATTGACTACAGTTCGACATTCAACACTATTGTTCCCTCCAAGCTCAACACCAAGCTCAGAGCCCTGGGTCTGGACACCAAGCTCAGAGCCCTGGGTCTGGACACCAAGCTCAGAGCCCTGGGTCTGGACACCAAGCTCAGAGCCCTGGGTCTGGACACCAAGCTCAGAGCCCTGGGTCTGGACACCAAGCTCAGAGCCCTGGGTCTGGACACCAAGCTCAGAGCCCCGGGTCTGGACACCTAGCTCAGAGCCCTGGGTCTGGACACCAAGCTCAGAGTCCTGGGTCTGGACACCAAGCTCAGAGCCCCGGGTCTGGACACCAAGCTCAGAGCTCAACACCAAGCTCAGAGCACTGGGTCTGGACACCAAGCTCAGAGCTCAACACCAAGCTCAGAGCCCTGGGTCTGGACACCAAGCTCAGAGCCCCGGGTCTCGACACCAAGCTCAGAGCCCCGGGTCTGGACACCAAGCTCAGAGCCCCGGGTCTGGACACCAGGCTCAGAGCTCAACACCAAGCTCAGAGCCCCGGGTCTGGACACCAAGCGCAGAGCCCCTGGTCTGGAAACCAAGCTCAGAGCCCTGGGTCTGGACACCAAGCTCAGAGCCCCGGGTCTGGACACCAAGCTCAGAGCTCAACACCAAGCTCAGAGCCCCGGGTCTGGACACCAAGCGCAGAGCCCCGGGTCTGGAAACCAAGTTCAGAGCCCTGGGTCTGGACACCATCCTCTGCAACTGGATACAGGACTTCCTGACGGGCAGAACACAGGCTGCGAGCATTGGAAACCGCACCTCCTCCACACTGATTCTTAACACAGGGGGCCCCCAGGGATGTGTCCTCAGTCCTCTGCTGTACTCTCTGTTCACCCACAACTGAGTGGCTTTGCACGACACCTACTCAGCAAAAACAAAGGAATTGATTGTTGACTTCAGAAAGCAGAGGAGGGAACATTCCCGAATCAACGTGACTGCAGTAGAGCGTCAGCAGTTTTAAGTTCCTCAGCATCCACATCACTGAGGACTTGACATGGACCAACAACGCCACCACTCTTGTCAAATAAAATGCAATTTTATTTGTCACATGCGCCGAATACAACCTTACAGTGAAATGCCTACTTACAAGCCCTTAACCAACAATGCAGTTTTAAGAAAATATCTAAACAAGTAAAAAATGTAAGTAACAAATCATTAGAGCAGCAGTAAAATAACAATAGCAAGGCTATATACAGGGGGGGGGGGTGGTACCGGTACAGAGTCAATGTGCAGGGGGCATTGGTTAGTCGAGGTAACTGAGGTAATATGTACATGTAGGTAGAGTTATTAAAGTCACTATGCATAATAAGAATAACAGAGAGTAGCAGCAGCGTAGAAGGGGGGGTGCAATGCTAATAGTCTGGGTAGCCATATGGCTTGGGGGTAGAAGTTGTTTAGAAGCCACTTGGACCTAGACTTGGTGCTTTGGTCCCGCTTGCCGTGCAGTAGTTGAGAGAACAGTCCATGACTAGGGTAGCTGGAGTCTTTGACAAATTCCTCTGACACCGCCTGGTTTAGAGGTCCTGGATGGCAGGAAGCTTGGCCATGGTGATGCACGGGGCCATACGAACTACCCTCTGTAGTGGCTTGCGGTCGGGGGCCGAGCAGTTGCCATGCCAGGCAGTGATGCAACCCGTCAGGATGCTCTCGATGGTGCAGCTGTAGAACCTTTTGAGGATCTGAGGACCCATGTCAAAAAGGTTCCGTCTCCTGAGGGGGAATAGGTTTTGTCGTGCCCTCTTCACGACAGTCTTGGTGTGCTTGGACCATGTTAGTTTGTTGGTGATGTGGACGCCAAAGCTCTCAACCTGCTCCACTACAGCCCCGTCGATGAGAATGGGGGCATGCTCGGTCTTCCATTTCCTGTAGTCCGCAATCATCTCCTTTGTCTTGATCACGTTGAAGGAGAGGTTGTTGGCCTCCCTGACCAAGGCCCTTCCCCCCCGATTTCTCAGTTTGCTCGGGCAGCCAGCTTTAGGAAGAGTCTTGGTGGTTCCAAACTTCCAATAAATCGTTTGGAGGCCATTGTGTTCTTGGGGACCTTCAATGCTGCAGAACTTTTTTGGTACCCTTCCCCAGGTCTGTGCCTCGACATAATCCTGTCTCGGAGCTCTACAGAGAATTCCTTCAGCATCATGGCTTCGTTTTGTTCTGACATGCACTGTCAACTGTGGCATCGTATATAGACAGGTGTGTGTCTTTCCAAATCATGTCCAATCAGTTGAATTTACCACAGATGGACTCCAATCAAGGATGATTATTCATCTAATCTACATTAGAATAAGGCTGTAACATAATTTTTTTTTGGGGGGGGAAGTCAAAGGGTCTGAATACTTTCCAAATGCACTGTAAATGTCCCAAAGCAAAAAATATACATTAACTTATGAAATGAATTTAGAAAGGGGTACAAGCCCCCTTTCCCCCCCTCCTGTTTGACCTGGTAATTGAACCGCTTGCAGAAGGAATTAGTCAGGGCCCAGGGCCCAGACAGGTATCATTATTGGTAAACTAAACTTATTTGCAGATGATCTCCTAATATACCTGACCAATATTGAAAACTCAAAATTGCCAATTTGCTTGTTAATTGCCAATTATTGTTATTCCATGGTATACATAGTGGTCTTAGCTCCCCAGTATGCATGTAGGAGTCAAACTGTTATGGTTGTGACGGTCACTCACCCTCTCCACTTTAGCATCTAAAACCTCTCCACTTTAGCATCTAAAACCTCTCCACTTTAGCATCTAAAACCTCTCCACTTTAGCATCTAAAACCTCTCCACTTTAGCATCTAAAACCTCTCCATTTTAACATCTAAAACCTCTCCATTTTAACATCTAAAACCTCTCCACTTTAGCATCTAAAACCTCTCCACTTTAACATCTAAAACCTCTCCACTTTAACATCTAAAACCTCTCCACTTTAACATCTAAAACCTCTCCACTTTAACATCTACAACCTCTCCACTTTAACGTCCAAGGACCAGAGAAGATGAAGCTGAAATGAACTAACCAATCAGCAGGGAAACGCTTGACCCTCTGTGGCCCCTCTGTCCAATCTGAAACACATAAACTTTTATATAACAAGGAACACATACCACTCCATCCAGTGCAGAGGTATTATACACAGATCATATATATTGGGCTTATGACACAAACCTTACTATTAAGCTGTTGGTAATACAGTATGTCAATAAAATATTGGAATAACCTTTACTCTCAAAAACAGATTTAATTTTGCTTAAACATACAACACACTACAAAAACTATCTACCTGTTCAAACATGAAAAGGACACAGATAATTCCCCAGTTCTCTCCTTTGACGAGGCCATGAAACCAAACTACACAATGCAGAATGTAGAATGTAGAATGGCATTCATTGAACACGGAGTTGGAATCACAATATTTCAGTTCAACCACATGACAACACACTGAAAAACAATAAAATACCACATATGTAATTAAAGTGCGGACATGTGGCTAAACTAGGATCACATATGTTACAACATCAACATAAATAAAAAGAACACACCCTTGAACACAAAAGTGAACATTGTGTGCTTCGCATGACACATACCTTAATAAACTGGGTTAAAAGCCTCATTAAAAATAAGCCTGTGTCTTTGAGATTAAGAATCAAAAGGGATACAAGGAAATGAAGGTCAAGGCTCCAGCTAACTGAATGAACCTCCTTCCCAGCATCAGGTCAAGGCTCCAGCTAACTGAATGAACCTCCTTCCCAGCATCAGGTCAAGGCTCCAGCTAACTGAATGAACCTCCTTCCCAGCATCAGGTCAAGGCTCCAGCTAACTGAATGAACCTCCTTCCCAGCATCAGGTCAAGGCTCCAGCTAACTGAATGAACCTCCTTCCCAGCATCAGGTCAAGGCTCCAGCTAACTGAATGAACCTCCTTCCCAGCATCAGGTCAATGCTCCAGCTAACTGAATGAACCTCCTTCCCAGCATCAGGTCAAGGATCCAGCTAACTGAATGAACCTCCTTCCCAGCATCAGGTCAAGGATCCAACTAACTGAATGAACCTCCTTCCCAGCATCAGGTCAAGGCTCCAGCTAACTGAATGAACCTCCTTCCCAGCATCAGGTCAAGGCTCCAGCTAACTGAATGAACCTCCTTCCCAGCATCAGGTCAAGGATCCAGCTAACTGAATGAACCTCCTTCCCAGCATCAGGTCAAGGCTCCAGCTAACTGAATGAACCTCCTTCCCAGCATCAGGTCAAGGCTCCAACTAACTGAATGAACCTCCTTCCCAGCATCAGGTCAAGGCTCCAGCTAACTGAATGAACCTCCTTCCCAGCATCAGGTCAAGGCTCCAGCTAACTGAATGAACCTCCTTCCCAGCATCAGGTCAAGGCTCCAGCTAACTGAATGTACCGCCTTCCCAGCATCAGGTCAAGGCTCCAGCTAACTGAATGAACCGCCTTCCCAGCATCAGGTCAAGGCTCCAGCTAACTGAATGAACCGCCTTCCCAGCATCAGGTCAAGGCTCCAGCTAACTGAATGAACCGCCTTCCCAGCATCAGGTCAAGGCTCCAGCTAACTGAATGAATCTCCTTCCCAGCATCAGGTCAGAAGCCATGACATAATTTTCTGGAATTTTCCAAGCTGTTTAAAGGCACAGTCAACTTAGTGTATGTTAACTTCTGACCCACTGGAATTGTGATACAGTGAATTATAAGTGAAATAATCTGTCTGTAAACAATTGTTGGAAAAATTACTTGTGTCATGCATAAAGTAGATGACTTAACAGACTTGCCAAAACTGTAGTTTGTTAACAAGAAATGTGTGGTTGAAAAACGAGTTTTAATGACTCCAACCTGAGTGTATGTAAACTTCAGACTTCAACTGTAAGGACTAATGTAACCTGTATAGTGCATAACCCTAATAGAAGAATAACAATGTCCTCTTCTACGGTTCCTAACGCTAACCGTTTCCTCTTCCTTTCATCAAACAGCGAAGCCTTTATTTGAGTGTATCTCAGTCTTCTCATCTCAGTTTATTTAGTCCCGTTATTACTGTTAAACCACCTCATCAACTATTATCACCTCTCAAAGCCCAGCGCTGATGGATCAACAAGCTCCTCAAACCACATTCTGATTTGATTTGTAGAAATGATTAAGGCACGGGGATAACCTCTCTCTGTGTTCTCATAACAGAGGTAGAGAAAGGATATTCTCTCTTTGTCTTCTCATAACAGAGCTAGAGAAAGGATAACCTCTCTTTGTTTTCTCATAACAGAGGTAGAGAAAGGATAACCTCTCTTTGATTTCTCATAACAGAGCTAGAGAAAGGATAACCTCTCTCTGTCTTCTCATAACAGAGGTAGAGAAAGGATAACCTCTCTTTGTTTTCTCATAAGAGGTAGAGAAAGGATAACCTCTCTTTGTTTTCTCATAACAGAGGTAGAGAAAGGGTAATCTCTCTTTGATTTCTCATAACAGAGCTAGAGAAAGGATAACCTCTCTTTGTCTTCTCATAACAGAGCTAGAGAAAGGATAACCTCTCTTTGTCCTCTCATAACAGAGGCAGAGAAAGGATAACCTCTCTTTGTCTTCTCAAAACAGAGCTAGATAAAAGATAACCTCTCTTTGTCTTCTCATAAAAGAGCTAGAGAAAGGATAACCTCTCTTTGATTTCTCATAACAGAGCTAGAGAAAGGATAACCTCTCTTTGTCTTCTCAAAACAGAGCTAGATACAAGATAACCTCTCTTTGTCTTCTAATAACAGAGGCAGAGAAAGGATAACCTCTCTTTGATTTCTCATAACAGAGCTAGAGAAAGGATAACCTCTCTCTGTCTTCTCATAACAGAGGTAGAGAAAGGATAACCTCCCTTTGTCTTCTCATAACAGAGCTAGAGCAAGGATAACCTCTCTTTGTCCTCTCATAACAGAGCTAGAGAAAGGATAACCTCTCTTTGTTTTCTCATAACAGAGGTAGAGAAAGGATAACCTCTCTTTGTTTTCTCATAACAGAGGTAGAGAAAGAATAACCTATCTTTGATTTCTCATAACAGAGCTAGAGAAAGGATAACCTCTCTTTGTCTTCTCATAACAGAGCTAAAGAAAGGATAACCTCCCTTTGTCCTCTCATAACAGAGCTAGAGAAAGGATAACCTCTCTTTGTCTTCTCATAACAGAGGTAGAGAAAGGATAACCTCTCTTTGTCCTCTCATAACAGAGGCAGAGAAAGGATAACCTCTCTTTGTCCTCTCATAACAGAGGCAGAGAAAGGATAACCTCTCTTTGTCTTCTCATAACAGAGCTAGAGAAAGGATAACCTCTCTTTGTCTTCTCATAACAGAGGTAGGGAAAGGATAACCTCTCTCTGTCTTCTCATAACAGGCAGAGAAAGGGTAACCTCTCTCTGTCTTCTCATAACAGAGGTAGAGAAAGGATAACCTCTCTTTGTCTTCTCATAACAGAGGTAGAGAAAGGGTAACCTCTCTTTGTCTTCTCATAACAGAGTTAGAGAAAGGATAATATCTCTTTGTTTTCTCATAACAGAGGTAGAGAAAGGATAACCTCTCTTTGTCTTCTCATAACAGAGGTAGAGAAAGAATAACCTCTCTTTGTCCTCTCATAACAGAGCTAGAGAAAGGATAACCTCTCTTTGTCTTCTCATAACAGAGCTAAAGAAAGGATAACCTCTCTTTGTCCTCTCATAACAGAGGTAGGGAAAGGATAACCTCTCTCTGTCTTCTCATAACAGAGCTAGAGATAGGATAACCTCTCTTTGTCCTCTCATAACAGAGCTAGAGAAAGGATAACCTCTCTTTGTCCTCTCATAACAGAGGTAGGGAAAGGATAACCTCTCTCTGTCTTCTCATAACAGAGCTAGAGATAGGATAACCTCTCTTTGTCTTCTCATAACAGAGCTAGAGAAAGGATAAACTCTCTTAACAGAGGTAGGGAAAGGATAACCTCTCTCTGTCTTCTCATAACAGAGCTAGAGAAAGGATAAACTCTCATAACAGAGCTAGAGAAAGGATAACCTCTCTTTGTCTTCTCATAACAGAGTTAGAGAAAGGATAAAATCTCTTTGTTTTCTCATAACAGAGGTAGAGAAAGGATAACCTCTCTCTGTCTTCTCATAACAGAGGTAGGGAAAGGATAACCTCTCTTTGTCTTCTCATAACAGAGGTAGAGAAAGGATAACCTCTCTCTGTCTTCTCATAACAGAGGTAGAGAAAGGGCTCCTGAGAGGCAGGCAGGCAGAGAATGCCCTCTGTTTTCAACAGTCATTCACAAAACAAAGAGCAGCTGAAAGTTCAGCAAAGCAGAGAGGAACGGAGAATGAGAGGAGTTTGACTGGATGAGTAGAGGAGACCAGGAGAAAAGTGGAGAAATAGAGGCGAGAAGGAGTGAGTGGAGGAGTTTGCTTTCCCTGTAGTTGATTCTTTGTCAAAGACCAAGAGAGAGAGAGAGAGAGAGCTGCTTCAGTTTCTCAGTGAGAGACATAAGTCCAATCTCCTCTGTTTGCTGCTTTAAATTATTTAGCTGTTGGAGAGGGCAAAACACATACTACAAATAGATCTCAGACTGGGAAACCTCTAGTTGTGATTGAGCTTAAACAGCTAGAGAAAAACTGGGATGACAGAGAGTGAGAGAGAGATTGAGAAATAAATAGACAGACGGATAGATCATCACATTTACTTAAGTTAGCTTTCCCGTGAGTTCACTTTTCCCCCAACGACTGGACTGATGGGATGATTGAGGGAGAGAAAGGAATGTTCTTTTCCCTACACTCCGTTCCGTCTCCTCGACCAGTCAGTCCCTCCTGCCAGGACGTGTCGCGAGCCGACGCTGCCTGACAGGTTAATATTTATGCTGTCAATTAGGAGACGATAACCTGGTCGTTACGAGGTGAGGCTGACAGATGTGGGGTGAGAGAGGAGAGAATGGTTGACTGGATTCAGTCACCTCAAGGCCGGTTCCAGGAATAAGGGACATAAACGGCCGCTAGGGGGCCCTCCATCCAAAACATTATAATATGCGGTCGGGGTCGGGGTCTCAGTAAGAATAGTAGAAAACAACAGGAGACGTTTAAACAAGTGGTTGTGTATCAGCAGTTTCTCTTGTCTTGTCTTGTCACTGACAGTCCCTCAAAGAGACATGTCAGCTAACACTTTTTAGATCGGTAGTTAGTCTAGCCGGCTTTCTAAACTTGTAGTAATCATGGCTGACTACTGAGCGGGCATTCTTGGTACGTGCCCAGGGGCCCTGACCTCCAGGGGTCACCCATTGATTCGTGTTAGTCATTCTCACTCAGACGTCATATTAAAAGGCCTAGTACAGAAAAACAAATGTGATTTTCCTGTGTTTATTGTGGTCCACTATGAGGTTGGAGTAATACTGTGAAAGTAAATGTGATTTTCCTGTGTTTATTGTGGTCCACTATGAGGTTGGAGTAATACTGTGAAAGTAAATGTGATTTTCCTGTGTTTATTGTGGTCCACTATGAGGTTGGAGTAATACTGTGAAAGTAAATGTGATTTTCCTGTGTTTATTGTGGTACACTATGAGGTTGGAGTAATACTGTGAAAGTAAATGTGATTTTCCTGTGTTTATTGTGGTCCACTATGAGGTTGGAGTAATACTGTGAAAGTAAATGTGATTTTCCTGTGTTTATTGTGGTACACTATGAGGTTGGAGTAATACTGTGAAAGTAAATGTGATTTTCCTGTGTTTATTGTGGTCCACTATGAGGTTGGAGTAATACTGTGAAAGTAAATGTGATTTTCCTGTGTTTATTGTGGTCCACTATGAGGTTGGAGTAATACTGTGAAAGTAAATGTGATTTTCCTGTGTTTATTGTGGTCCACTATGAGGTTGGAGTAATACTGTGAAAGTAAATGTGATTTTCCTGTGTTTATTGTGGTCCACTATGAGGTTGGAGTAATACTGTGAAAGTAAATGTGATTTTCCTGTGTTTATTGTGGTCCACTATGAGGTTGGAGTAATACTGTGAAAGTAAATGTGATTTTCCTGTGTTTATTGTGGTACACTATGAGGTTGGAGTAATACTGTGAAAGTAAATGTGATTTTCCTGTGTTTATTGTGGTCCACTATGAGGTTGGAGTAATACTGTGAAAGTAAATGTGATTTTCCTGTGTTTATTGTGGTCCACTATGAGGTTGGAGTAATACTGTGAAAGTAAATGTGATTTTCCTGTGTTTATTGTGGTCCACTATGAGGTTGGAGTAATACTGTGAAAGTAAATGTGATTTTCCTGTGTTTATTGTGGTCCACTATGAGGTTGGAGTAATACTGTGAAAGTAAATGTGATTTTAGTGTAAGAGCTGTTTAAATAGACCTTCTGAAATTTCAGCCAGTTTTTGGTGGGATGGAGTTTTGGCCTAACTGTTGACTTCACCAATAAGAAAGAGTTCCATAACTCTCTGCTAATAACAGCTCATTTTCAGTTTGCCCCTCCCAATTTAGGCCACTCCCAGAGATTCCTAGCAGAAATTGCTCTTTGCTAAGAAGCTCATTTTGTTAAGTGCTGACCATTTTAACTGAAAACAATCACAGTAAGGTACTTAATGGTTACCCAGAAATTATTTGATAATGAGATAAAAATGGACCTTTAACAAGGCATTAGCCATTACAAGATGTGTAGAATTGCTGGAAATTAACTTACATTTCACTGTCCATCGTCAAGAGGGGGGCCACTAAAATGTTTTGCCAGGAGGTGGGGGGCCCCCCAAACCAAATCGTCCTTAGGGCACCGTAAAGGCTAGAGCCGGCCCCGACTCTCCCATGACAGCATATGCGCTAGCACAAACACACACACACACCTAAGGTAACCAACTGGCCGTCAGTTTGTCTCTGCTGTTCCTGAAATGATGTCATTCGGTAGATGAAGTCAAAAGAGTTGTTGTTAAAAAGACCTGTTGTAATTTATTAAGGAACAGGTTGGCAAAACAAACTGTAAGGACTGAAGAGTCATTCGCAAATCTGGAGTGTTGAATGTCATGACACATCGTCTGTCATAGTGTATTTGACGCCAAAAATAAAGTTATTTTTTCCATGTTGTTTCAGACAAATCGTTGAAGTTTCTTAGGGCTCAATTCAATCCGTAGCGCAGAATACCTTCATTGCAGTGTGGTTAACATTTAAAGGTAATTTCCAATTGAGCCAACAAGTGCAGCTTTTACAATGAATACAGTCTCTGTGACTATGGGAACATTGCCTTTAATTGTCAATCGCGTTATAAAGCTGATATGTAATGCTATGGATTGAATTGTGCAATAGGGGTATTTATTGGACAATAAATGCCAATCTAACTTCCACTGCTAACAATAGAGTCATACTATATCAGAATAAGTGTAGCTGATACTACGCCAACTCTGTTTGCTAAGAACACCATAAACAATTATAACTTCCGGTATATAATTAGATACTTTTTACAATCTTGCAACCTGGTTCATACAAAGAGTTGATTCTGGAATAATTTATTTCAGATAATGTCTCTTTTAAAATGGTACCAAGTATTCAAAGGTGAAGAAAAACTAATGAAATAATGAAAATACATAGAAAAACGGCAAGTACTTGTTGATGCTCCCATGGTGTGTAATGTAGTAATGTAATGTAGGCCAGTTGATGTACACTGGGAGTGGGGCGTGGCCAGAGTTCAGAGCTCTAGGAGATCAAATCAAATCAAATCAAATACAATTGTATCTGTCACATGAGTTGAATACAACCAGTGTATTTTTTATTGTGAAATGCTTACTTACAAGCTCAAAAAAAAGGCTAGGTTTCTGTTTAGCACATTGTGACATCTGCTGATGTAAAAAGGGCTTTATAAATACATTTGATTGATTGATTAACTGTTTAGCAGTATTATGTCTTGGGCGTAGAAGCTGTTAAGGAGCCTTTTGGACCTAGACTTGGTGCGCTGGTGCCGCTTGCCGTGCGGTAGCAGAGATAACAGTCTATGACTAGGGTGGCTGGAGTCTATGACAATTTGTAGGGCCTTCCTCTGACACCACCTGGTGTAGAGGTCCTGGATGGCAGGACGCTTGGCCCCTGGGATGTACTGGGCCGTCTGCACTACCCTCTGTAGTGATGCTCTCGATGGTGCAGCTGTAGAACTTCGAGGAGCTGAGGACTCATTCAAAATATTTTTTTCCTGAGTGGGAATAAGCTTTGTTGTACCCTCTTGAAGCTCTCGTCCAGTAAAATCCACATAAGGACTGCAAGACTGGTGTCAATAGGATGCCATACATTCACAGCAAAACTCTAGTTTGTCTGGTCTAAATGCCTCCCTGCAACCCCCCCAGCCCTACAACAACACAGTAAACCAGAAGCTCAACCCCCAGCCCTACAACAACACAGTAAACCAGCAGCTCAACCCCAGCCCTACAACAACACAGTAAACCAGCAACTCAACCCCCAGCCCTACAACAACACAGTAAACCAGCAGCTCAACCCCCAGCTCTACAACAACACAGTAAACCAGCAACTCAACCCCCAGCCCTACAACAACACAGTAAACCAGCAACTCAACCCCCAGCCCTACAACAACCCAGTAAACCAGCAACTCAACCCCCAGCCCTACAACAACACAGTAAACCAGCAACTCAACCCCCAGCCCTACAACAACCCAGTAAACCAGCAACTCAACCCCCAGCCCTACAACAACACAGTAAACCAGCAACTCAACCCCCAGCTCTACAACAACCCAGAAAACCAGCAGCTCAACCCCCAGGTCTCATCCCCTCTTCACTTTACGTTGTTTAGGACAAGTTTAGGACAAGCCTCATTTATCAAAAGTGTATTAACACAAAGACTTCATCTCGCATGCTCCTCTTTTCCCGGAAAGGTTGGTATTTATTCAATTTGAACTTGAGAGAATTGTGCATATCTCCACGCAAATCTCAGACCATGCGTAAGCACAACTTCTAGTGGTTGAAGAATTCTATTTCAAGCAAACATTGTTATTTTGGGGGAAATGTAGGTGTCTGATCCATGGGAATTATAATATTGGTACGTTAATAAAAACATTGAAATGTAGGCTAATGATAAAACATATATATTTACCGTTGGAGATCGCATAGCAGCATGTTTCCTTGCCTTTTATGGGACTAAATCATAATAATATTTTCTGACAAGACTGCTGTATTTCTGCTACACAACAAATATTACGCTACCATTTATCCATGGCTCATTCAATAGCCAACCGTGCTACCATTTAACCATGGCTCATTCAATAGCCAACCGTGCTACCATTTATCCATGGCTCATTCAATAGCCAACCATGCTACCATTTATCCATCACTCACTCAATAGCCAACCGTGCTACCATTTATCCATGGCTCATTCAATAGCCAACCGTGCTACCATTTATCCATGGCTCATTCAATAGCCAACCGTGCTACTACTTATCCATGGCTCATTCAATAGCCAATAATCCTACCATTTATCCATGGCTCATTCAATAGCCAACCATGCTTGAAAGTAAATAGACCGGTAGCCTAGACAGTATGGGCAGGCTGCAGTATTGAGTGAAACATTATAGCTTGTCAACATCATAGTCTATCAACATCATAGCCCATACACATCATAGTCTATCAACATCATAGTCTATCAACATCATAGTCTATCAACATCATAGCCTATCAACATCATAGCCCATACACATCATAGTCTATCAACATCATAGTCTATCAACATCATAGTCTATCAACATCATAGTCTATCAACATCATAGCCCATACACATCATAGTCTATCAACATCATAGTCTATCAACATCATAGCCCATACACATCATAGTCTATCAACATCATAGCCTATCAACATCATAGTCTATCAACATCATAGTCTATCAACATCATAGTCTATCAACATCATAGCCCATACACATCATAGTCTATCAACATCATAGTCTATCAACATCATAGTCTATCAACATCATAGCCTATCAACATCATAGCCCATACACATCATAGTCTATCAACATCATAGTCTATCAACATCATAGCCTATCAACATCATAGTCTATCAACATCATAGTCTATCAACATCATAGCCTATCAACATCATAGTCTATCAACATCATAGCCCATACACATCATAGTCTATCAACATCATAGTCTATCAACATCATAGCCCATACACATCATAGTCTATCAACATCATAGTCTATCAACATCATAGTCTATCAACATCATAGCCCATACACATCATAGTCTATCAACATCATAGTCTATCAACATCATAGTCTATCAACATCATAGCCTATCAACATCATAGCCCATACACATCATAGTCTATCAACATCATAGCCCATACACATCATAGTCTATCAACATCATAGTCTATCAACATCATAGTCTATCAACATCATAGCCCATACACATCATAGTCTATCAACATCATAGCCTATCAACATCATAGTCTATCAACATCATAGCCTATCAACATCATAGCCCATACACATCATAGTCTATCAACATCATAGTCTATCAACATCATAGTCTATCAACATCATAGCCCATACACATCATAGTCTATCAACATCATAGTCTATCAACATCATAGTCTATCAACATCATAGCCTATCAACATCATAGCCCATACACATCATAGTCTATCAACATCATAGTCTATCAACATCATAGCCTATCAACATCATAGTCTATCAACATCATAGTCTATCAACATCATAGCCTATCAACATCATAGTCTATCAACATCATAGCCCATACACATCATAGTCTATCAACATCATAGTCTATCAACATCATAGCCCATACACATCATAGTCTATCAACATCATAGTCTATCAACATCATAGTCTATCAACATCATAGCCCATACACATCATAGTCTATCAACATCATAGTCTATCAACATCATAGTCTATCAACATCATAGCCTATCAACATCATAGCCCATGCACATCATAGTCTATCAACATCATAGCCCATACACATCATAGTCTATCAACATCATAGTCTATCAACATCATAGTCTATCAACATCATAGCCCATACACATCATAGTCTATCAACATCATAGCCTATCAACATCATAGTCTATCAACATCATAGTCTATCAACATCATAGTCTATCAACATCATAGCCCATACACATCATAGTCTATCAACATCATAGTCTATCAACATCATAGCCTATCAACATCATAGCCTATCAACATCATAGCCTATCAACATCATAGCCTATCAACATCATAGCCTATCAACATCATAGCCTATCAACATCATAGCCTATCAACATCATAGTCTATCAACATCATAGCCTATCAACTTCATAGCCTATCAACATCATAGCCTATCAACATCATAGCCTATCAACATCATAGCCTATCAACATCATAGCCTATCAACATCATAGTCTATCAACATCATAGTCTATCAACATCATAGTCTATCAACATCATAGTCTATCAACATCATAGCCCATACACATTATAGTCTATCAACATCATAGTCTATCAACATCATAGTCTATCAACATCATAGTCTATCAACATCATAGCCTATCAACATCATAGTCTATCAACATCATAGTCTATCAACATCATAGTATATCAACATCATAGTCTATCAACATCATAGTCTATCAACATCATAGTCTATCAACATCATAGTCTATCAACATCATAGTCTATCAACATCATAGCCTATCAACATCATAGTCTATCAACATCATAGTCTATCAACATCATAGCCTATAAACATCATAGTCTATCAACATCATAGCCTATAAACATCATAGTCTATCAACATCATAGTCTATCAAACTCAGAGCCTACCCGTATTGTCAGCAGTAATCATGTGCCTATGAACCAGAGTTATGCTGTTAGCACTGAGACAGCTTGCCCAAGTACGACGACCACTGTAAGCAGTTCAGCCTATACTGTTAGTACTGAGACAGTTTGCCCTAGTACGACGACCACTGTAAGCAGTTCAACCTATACTGTTAGTACTGAGACAGTTTGCCCTAGTACGACGACCACTGTAAGCAGTTCAACCTATACTGTTAGTACTGAGACAGTTTGCCCTAGTACGACGACCACTGTAAGCAGTTCAACCTATACTGTTAGCACTGAGACAGTTTGCCCTAGTACGACGACCACTGTAAGCAGTTCAGCCTATACTGTTAGTACTGAGACAGCTTGCCCTTGTACGACAACCACTGTAAGCAGTTCACCCTGCACAATCAGCTCAGATATAAATATCACTATCATGTCTACTTCTGATAAGCCTCTCTTTAAAGAAAGAAAACAATCAATCAACCTGTAAAAGCACCAAAAAATTGCCCATATTAACATATGTAGCCTAAGAAACGAGGTTCAGGAAATCGATAACTTCATAGCAACACATAACATTCATATACTGGCTATCTCTGAAACTCATTTAAATAATGCCTTTCATGATAGTGGTAGCAATACATGGTTATAACATCTACAGAAGAGACGGGAATGCCAATGGGGGAGGTAATGCTGTTAATATTCAGAGTCATATTCCTGTGAAGAGCATCTCATGTCAAATGCTGTTGAATTAATATGGCTAAAGGTTCACCTGGCTCATGTAATGCCTATTCTTGTGGGAAGTTGCTATAGGCCACCAAGTGCTACCAGTCAGTGTCTGGATAATATGTGTGAAATGCTTGATAATCTATGTGATATCGGTAACCTGTCTAACAGAAAACAGAGGGTGTTCTTTAAACCTCTTGAAGCTAGGGGGCACTATTTTTATGTTTGGAAAAATAACGTTCCCAAAGTAAATGGCCTATTTCTCAGGAACAGATGCTAGAATATGCATATAATTGACAGATTAGGATAGAAAACACTCTAAAGTTTCCAAAACTGTCAACATATTGTCTGTGAGTATAACAGAACTGATATTGCAGGCGAAACCCTGAGAAAAATCAAGCCAGGAAGTGGCTTCTATTTTGAAAATTCAATGTTCCATAGCCTCCCATTGCTCCATTTAAAGGGATATCAACCAGATTCCTTTTCCTATCGCTTCCTCAAGGTGTCAACAGTCTTCAGACATAGTTTCAGGCTTTTTTGAAGAAGAAGAATGAGCGTGAACGACCACATTGCATAAGTGGATAAGTGTGGGCTCTCAGAGTGAATTGTGCGCAAAAGAGAAAGGCGGCCATTATTACTCCCGGTCCTAGTGAAAAACCAACTGTCCAGGTTGATATATTATCGAATAGATATTTGAAAAACATCTAGAGGATTGATTATAAAAAACATTTGACATGTTTATGTGGACATTGGATATAATTTGGAATTTTTGTCTGCGTTGTCGTGACCGCTCTTTCCGGTGGATTCCTGGGCATAACTCACCAAACTAACGGAGGTATTTAGAAATAAAAAATATCTTTATGGAACAAAAGGAACATTTTTTGTCTAACTGGGAGTTTCGTGAGTGAAAACTTCCGAAGATCATCAAAGGTTAATTTGATTTGCTTTTCTGATTTCCGTGAACAAGTTACCTGATGCTAAGTGTACTTATTGTTTTGTCGAGCGATCGATAAACTTACACAAATGCTTGTATTGCTTTCGCTGTAAAGCATAATTTCAAAATCTGAGACGAAAGGTGGATTAACAAAAGGCTAAACTGTATTTTGCAATATTGCACTTGTGATTTCATGAATATGAATATTTTCTAGTAATATTATTTGACTGTGGCGCTATGCTATTCAGCGTTGCTGATTACAATTATCCTGGATCCGGTATGGGAGGTTCAGAGAGGTTAAAGAACCCATGAGCACCAGCATGTAAAGGACCCATGAGCACCAACATGTTAAAGAACCCATGAGCACCAACATGTAAAGGACCCATGAGCACCAACATGTTAAAGGACCCATGAGCACCAACATGTTAAATAACCCATGAGCACCAACATGTAAAGGACCCATGAGCACCAACATGTAAAGGACTCATGAGCACCAACATGTAAAGGACCCATGAGCACCAACATGTTAAAGGACCCATGAGCACCAACATGTAAAGGACCCATGAGCACCAACATGTAAAGGACCCATGAGCACCAACATGTAAAGGACTCATGAGCACCAACATGTAAAGGACCCATGAGCACCAACATGTTAAAGGACCCATGAGCAAAAACATGTAAAGGACCCATGAGCACCAGCATGTAAAGGACCCATGAGCACCAACATGTAAAGGACTCATGAGCACCAACATGTAAAGGACCCATGAGCACCAACATGTAAAGGACCCATGAGCACCAACATGTAAAGAACTCATGAGCACCAACATGTAAAGGACTCATGAGCACCAACATGTAAAGGACTCATGAGCACCAACATGTAAAGGACCCATGAGCCCCAACATGTTAAATAACCCATGAGCACCAACATGTAAAGGACTCATGAGCACCAACATGTAAAGGACTCATGAGCACCAACATGTAAAGGACCCATGAGCCCCAACATGTTAAATAACCCATGAGCACCAACATGTAAAGGACTCATGAGCACCAACATGTTAAATAACCCATGAGCACCAACATGTAAAGAACTCATGAGCACCAACATGTAAAGGACTCATGAGCCCCAACATGTAAAGGACTCATGAGCACCAACATGTAAAGGATCCATGAGCACCAAAATGTAAAGGACCCATGAGCCCCAATATGTAAAGGACCCATGAGAACCAACATGTAAAGGACCCATGAGCACCAACATGTAAAGGACTCATGAGCACCAACATGTAAAGGACCCTTGAGCACCAACATGTTACAAAACCCATGAGCAACAACATGTAAAGGACTCATGAGCACCAACATGTAAAAGGACCCATGAGCCCCAATATGTAAAGGACCCATGAGAACCAACATGTAAAGGACCCATGAGCATCAACATGCAAAGGACCCATGAGCACCAACATGTAAAGGACCCATGAGCACCAACATGTTAAAGGACTCATGAGCACCAACATGTAAAGGACCCATGAGCACCAACATGTTAAAGGACTCATGAGCACCAACATGTAAAGGACCCATGAGCACCAACATGTTAAAGGACTCATGAGCACAAACATGTAAAGGACTCATGAGCACCAACATGTTAAAGGACTCATGAGCACCAACATGTAAAGAACTCATGAGCACCAACATGTAAAGGACTCATGAGCACCAACATGTAAAGAACTCATGAGCACCAACATGTAAAGGACCCATGAGCACCAACATGTAAAGAACTCATGAGCACCAACATGTAAAGGACTCATGAGCACCAACATGTAAAGGACCCATGAGCACCAACATGTAAAGGACCCATGAGCACCAACATGTTAAAGGACTCATGAGCACCAACATGTAAAGGACTCATGAACACCAATATGTAAAGGACCCATGAGCACCAACATGTTAAAGGACTCATGAGCACCAACATGTAAAGGACCCATGAGCACCAACATGTAAAGGACCCATGAGCACCAACATGTAAAGGACTCATGAGCACCAACATGTTAAAGGACTCATGAGCACCAATATGTTAAAGGACTCATGAGCACCAATATGTTAAAGGACTCATGAGCACCAACATGTAAAGGACCCATGAGCACCAACATATAAAGGACCCATGAGCACCAACATGTAAAGGACTCATGAGCACCAATATGTAAAGGACCCATGAGCACCAACATGTTAAAGGACTCATGAGCACCAATATGTTAAAGGACTCATGAGCACCAACATGTAAAGGACTCATGAGCACCAATATGTAAAGGACCCATGAGCACCAACATGTTAAAGGACTCATGAGCACCAACATGTTAAATAACCCATGATCTCCAACATGTTAAAGGACTCATGAGCACCAACATGTTAAAGGACTCATGAGCACCAATATGTAAAGGACCCATGAGCACCAACATGTTAAAGGACTCATGAGCACCAACATGTTAAAGGACTCATGAGCACCAACATGTAAAGGACTCATGAGCACCAACATGTAAAGGACCCATGAGCACCAACATGTTAAAGGACTCATGAGCACCAACATGTTAAAGGACTCATGAGCACCAACATGTTAAAGGACTCATGAGCACCAATATGTAAAGGACCCATGAGCACCAACATGTTAAAGGACTCATGAGCACCAACATGTTAAAGACCCATGAGCGCCAATATGTAAAGGACTCATGAGCACCAACATGTTAAAGGACTCATGAGCACCAACATGTAAAGGACTCATGAGCACCAACATGTTAAAGGACTCATGAGCACCAACATGTTAAAGGACCCATGAGCACCAACATGTTAAAGGACTCATGAGCACCAACATGTTAAATAACCCATGAGCACCAACATGTTAAAGGACTCATGAGCACCAACATGTTAAAGGACTCATGAGCACCAACATGTAAAGGACTCATGAGCACCAACATGTAAAGGACTCATGAGCACCAACATGTAAAGGACCCATGAGCACCAACATGTAAAGGACCCATGAGCACCAACATGTTAAAGGACTCATGAGCACCAACATGTAAAGGACTCATGAGCACCAATATGTAAAGGACTCATGAGCACCAACATGTTAAAGGACTCATGAGCACCAACATGTTAAAGGACTCATGAGCACCAACATGTAAAGGACTCATGAGCACCAACATGTAAAGGACTCATGAGCACCAACATGTTAAAGGACTCATGAGCACCAATATGTTAAAGGACTCATGAGCACCAACATGTTAAAGGACTCATGAGCACCAACATGTTAAAGGACTCATGAGCACCAACATGTTAAAGGACTCATGAGCACCAACATGTAAAGGACTCATGAGCACCAACATCAAATCAAATTAAAAAAAAGGATTTGTCACATACACATGGTTAGCAGATGTTAATGCGAGTGTAGCGAAATGCTTGTAAATAACCCATGATCACCAACATGGTAAAGTTCATATGATCATGTCAAATTGGGTGTCAAATCAAAGATAGTAGTCTATATGTTTGAGAAATTAAGTGCTGTGAAAAAGTACTTGCCACATTTCTGATTTAGATATTAGATAAATGGAACCTGACTTTACAAATAACAAAAACAATTGATCATTATTTTGGGGATTTAATTAACAATTATTTTTTTTCATTTCCCCTGTTTGAAACATGTGGTTGCATTCATTGTAGCTAAAGATGTCACAACCAGTTAATTACTTTTTCACACAGGGGCATTGATGTTGCATAACTTTGTTTATGAAATTAATACAATAAATATGTCATTGTTGTGTAATTTGTTCACTCGGGTTCCCTTCATCTAATATTAAGATCTGATAACATTCAGTATCAAAAATAAGCTAATACTTTTTCACGGCACAGGGCGTGAGTTGGGTGGGCAGTCTATGTTTGATTTTCTATGATTTGGGAATTTCTATGTTTTCGGCCTAGTATGTTTCTCAATCAGAGGCAGGTGTCGTTAGTTGTCTCTGATTGAGAATCATACTTAGGTAGCCTGGGTTGCACTGTTTGTTTGTGGGTGATTGTCTATGTTAGTGGCTTGTGTTCAGCACAGGTCTCATTTGTAGCTTCACGGTCGAATTTGGTTTATTGTTTTGTGTTACTCTTTTGTATAGTGTTCAGTGTTCTCTTTATTAAAATTCACTATGAACACATCTATGAACACATACCACGCCGCATATTGGTCCTCCGATCCTTCTCGCCTCTCCTCTTCAGATGAAGAGGAGGAAGACCGTGAAAACAGTGCCTTCAGAAGGTGTTCACACTCCTTTACTTGACTTAAATGTTTAGAAAATAATTGTCCTAGCACTATACAGCTGATTCAAATAATCAACTCATCATCAAGCATTGATCATTTGGATCAACTGTGTTAAGGTAAAAAAAAGAAAAAGGTGATCCCCTTGGAGTCCTGAGGACCACATTTGGGAAAGGCTGATTTAAGCCCTTTGTTATTGCAAGCCCAAATAAGTTCAGGAGTAAAAATGTGCTTAACAAGTCACATAAATTGCATGGACTTATTCTGTTGTAATAGTGGTTAACATGACTTCTCTGTATCCCACACATACAATTATCTATATGGTCCTTCAATCAAGTACTGAATTTCAAGCACAGATTCAACCACAAGGAATAGGGAGGCCTTGCAAAGAAGTACAACGATTGGTATAAAAAAATCATCCAAAACTGAACATCCCATGGGGTACCATTAAATCCATTTTTAAAAAAAGGGAAGAATATGGCACCACAACAAAACTGCCAAAAGAGGGCCGCCCACCAAAGCTCACGACCAGGCTAGGAGGGCATTAATCAGAGAGGCAACAAAGAGACCAAAGATAACCCTGAAGGAGCCACAAAGCTCCACGGCAGAGATTGGAGTATCTGTCCATAGGACCACCTTAAGCCGTACACTCTACAGAGCTGGGCTTTAAGTAAGAGTGGCCAGAAAAAAGCCAATGCTTAAAGAAAAAATAAGCAAACACGTTTGGTGTTCGCCAAAAGGCATATGGAAGAAGATACTCTGGTCAGATGAGACTAAAATTTAGCTTTTTGGCCATCAAGGAAAATGCTATGTCTGGCGCAAACCCAACCCCTCCCATCACCCCTAGAATACCATTCATCGGCAGGGACTAGGAAACTGGTCAGAATTGAGCTAAATACAGGGAAATTCTTGAGGGAAACCTGTTTCAGTCTTCCAGAGATGAGACTGGGATGGAGGTTCACCTTCCAGCAGGACAATGACCCTAAGCATACCGCTGAAGCAACACTCAAGTGGTTTGAAGGGGAAACATTAAAATGTCTTGGAATGGCCTAGTCAAAACCCAGACCTCAATCCAGTTGAGAATCTGTGGTATGACTTAAGCAGAACCCATTTAACTGGAAAGAGCAGTTTTGCCTTGAAGAATGGGCAAACATCCCAGTGGCTAGATCAGCCAAGCTTATAGAGACATACCCCAAGAGACTTGCAGCTGTAATTGCTGCTAAAGGTGGCTCTGCAAGTATTGCAACTTTTTACCTTGTCAGCTCAGGGATTCAATTTTGCAACCTTTTGGTTACTAGTCCAACGCTCTACCCTAGATGCAGTTGCACCCCTAAAAACAAAAAACATTTGTCATAAGAAACTAGCTCCCTGGTATACAGAACATACCCGAGCTCTGAAGCCACCTTCCAGAAAATTGGAACGAAAATGGCGCCACACCAAACTGGAAGTCTTCCGACTAGCTTGGAAAGACAGTACTGTGCAGTATCGAAGAGCCCTCACTGCTGCTCGATCATCCTATTTTTCCAACTTAATTGAGGAAAATAAGAACAATCCAAAATGTAATTTTGATACTGTCGCAAAGCTAACTAAAAAGCAGCATTCCCCAAGAGAGGATGGCTTTCACTTCAGCAGTAATACATTCCTGAACTTCTTTGAGGAAAATATCATGATCATTACAAAGCAAATTATGGACTCCTCTTTAAATCTGCATATTCCTCCAAAGCTCAGTTGTCCTGAGTCTGCACAACTCTGCAAGGACCTAGGATCAAGGGAGACACTCCATTTTTTTTGTATTATATCTCTTGACACATTGATGAAAATAACCATGGCCTCTTAACCTTCAAGCTGCATACTGGATCCAGAAAGAGCTGCTTCCTGTGCTTGGCACTCCTATGTTGAACATAATAAACGGCTCTCTATCCACCGGATGTGTACCAAACTCACTAAAAGTGGCAGTAATAAAGCCTCTCTTGAAAAAGTCAAACATTGACACGGAAAATATAAAATACTATCGGCCTATATCGAATCTCCAATTCCTCTCGAAAAAGCTGTTGGTCAGCAACTCACTGCCTTCCTGAAGACAAACAATGTATACGAAACGCTTCAGTCTGGTTTTAGACTCCATCATAGCACTGCGACTGCACTTGTGAAGGTGGTAAAGGACCTTTTAATGGCGTCAGACCGAGGCTCTGCATCTGTCCTCGTGCTTCTAGACCTTAGTGTTGCTGTTGATACCATCGATCACCCCAATCTTTTGGAGAGATTGGAAACCCAAATTGGTCTACACAGACAAGTTCTGGCCTGGTTTAGATCTTATTTCTCGGAAAGATATCAGTTTGTCTCTGTGGATGGTTTGTCCTCTGACAAATCAACGGTCAATTTCGGTGTTCCTCAAGGCTCCGTTTTAGGACCACTATTGTTTTCACTATATATTTTATCTCTTGGTGATGTCATTCGGAAACATAATGTTAACTTTCACTGCTATTCGGATTACACACAGCAGTACATTTCGATGAAACATGGTGAAGCCCCAAAATTGCCCTTCCTGTAGTAAGCCTGTGTTTCAGACATAAGGAAGTGGATTGCGGTAAATGTTATACTTTTAAACTCGGACAAAGCAGAGATGCTTGTTCTAGGTCCCAAGAAACAAAGAGATCTTCTGTTGAATTTGACAATTAATCTTGATGGTTGTACAGTCGTCTCAAATAAAACTGTGAAGGACCTCGGCGTTACTCTGGACCCTGATCTCTCTTTTGACGAACATATCAAGACTGTTTCAAGGATAGCTTTCTCCCATCTGCATAACATTGTAAAAATCAGACACTTTCTGTCCATAAATGACGCAGAAAAATGTATCCATGCTTTTGTCACTTCTACGTTAGACTACTGCAATGCTCTACTTTCCGGCTACCCGGATAAAGCACTAAATAAACTTCAGTTCGCGCTAAACACGGCTGCTAGGATCTTGTCTAGAACCAAAACATTTGATCATATTACTCCAGTGCTAGCCTCTCTACACTGGCTTCCTGTTAAGGCAAGGGTTGATTTCAAGGTTTTACTGCTAACCTACAAAGCATTACATGGGCTTGCTCCTACCTATCTTTCCGATTTGGTCCTACCATACATACCTACACGTACACTACGGTCACAAGACACAAGCCTCCTAATTTTCCCTAGAATTTCTAAGCAAACAGCTTTAAGTCTTTACTGAAGACTCATCTCTTCAGTAGGTCATATGATTGAGTGTAGTCTGGCCCAGGAGTGTGAAGGTGAACGGAAAGGCACTGGAGCAATGAACCGCCCTTGCTGTCTCTGCCTGGCCGGTTCCCCTCTGGGATTCTCTGCCTCTAACCCTATTACAGGGGCTGAGTCACTGACTTACTGGTGCTCTTCCATGCCGTCCCTAGGAAGGGTGCGTAACTTGAGTGGGTTGAGTCACTGATGTGATCTTCCTGTCTGGGTTAGCGCCCCCCCCTGGGGTTGTGCCGTGGCGGAGATCTTTGTGGGCTATACTCGGCCTTGTCTCAGGATGGTAAGTTGGTGGTTGAAGATATCCCTCTAGTGGTGTGGGGTCTGTGCTTTGGCGTAGTGGGTGGGGTTATATCCTGCCTGTTTGGCCCTGTCCGGGGGTATCATCGGATGGGGCCAAAGTGTCTCCCGACCCCTCCTGTCTCAGCCTCCAGTATTTATGCTGCAGTAGTTTATGTGTTGGGGGGCTAGAGTCAGTCTGTTATATCTGGAATATTTCTCCTGTCTTAACCGGTGTCCTGTGTGAATTTAAGTATGCTCTCTCTAATTCTCTTTCTATCTTTCTCTCGGAGGACCTGAGCCATTGGACCATGCCTCAGGACTTCCTTGCCTGATGACTCCTTGCCATCCACCTGGACGTGCTGCTGCTCCAGTTTCAACTGTTCTGCCTGCGGCTATGGAACTCTGACCTGTTCACCGGATGTGCTACCTGTCCCAGACCTGCTGTTTTCAACTCTATAGAGACAGCAGGAGCGGTAGAGATACTCTTAATGATCGGCTATGAAAGCCAACTGACATTTACTACTGAGGTGCACATTCATACAGACTCATAGCTTTACACCCCATTCTTTCTGACACACAGCTGACACCACATTCTTTCTGACACATAGCTGACACTCCATTATTTCTGACACATAGCTGACACCCCATTGTTTCTGACACATAGCTGACACCCCATTCATTCTGACTCAATCGCTGACACCCCATTCTTTCTGACACATAGCTGACACCAAATTCTTTCTGACACATAGCTGACACCCCATTGTTTCTGACACATAGCTGACACCCCATTCTTTCTGACACATAGCTGACACCCCATTATATCTGACACATGGCTGACACCCCATTCTTTCTGACACATGGCTGACAACATCATTCTCTTTGACACCTAGCTGACACCCCATTACTTCTGACTCATCGTTGACAAACCATTCTTTCTGACCCATCATTGACACCCTATTCTTTCTGACACAAAGCTGACACCCCATTCTCTCTGACACATGACTGACACCCCAATTACATCTGACACATAGCTGACACCCCATTCTTTCTGACACATAGCTGACACTCCATTCTTTCTGACACATAGCTGACACCAAATTCTTTCTGACATATAGCTGACACCACATTCTTTCTGACACATAGCTGACACCCCATTGTTTCTGACACATAGCTGATACCTCGTTCGCTCTGACAAATAGCTGACACCTCATTCTTTCTGACACAAAGCTGACACTGACATCCTATTCTTTCTGACACATAGCTTCCACCCCATTGTTTCTGACACATAGCTGACACCCCATTGTTTCTGACACATAGCTGATACCTCGTTCGCTCTGACACATAGCTGATACCTCGTTCGCTCTGACAAATAGCTGACACCTCATTCTTTCTGACACAAAGCTGACACTGACATCCTATTCTTTCTGACACATAGCTTCCACCCCATTGTTTCTGACACATAGCTGACACCCCATTGTTTCTGACACATAGCTGATACCTCGTTCGCTCTGACACATAGCTGATACCTCGTTCACTCTGACACATAGCTTCCACCCCATTCTTTCTGACACATCGCTGAATCCTAATTCAGAGTTGGTGTTTAAATGAGCTATGGGAGAAGTTGACACGTAAAAACCAGCGGTAGATTTTACCCAATTTCTGTTACCAAACTTTGCATCTGCAGTTCTTCCAGTAAATGTGTTTTTGTCAAATGTTCAGTGTAAAATGTTAAAAGTAGTATTTAAGCGTAAAGTTTTTTAAATTTTGAAATCAATGGTTTTTGTTTGGCACACAGTTTAAGTGAAAAATCGGACTGTCAGTGCAATTCCGTTACCGTGGAAATGCCATCTATTCAATCAGGCCTAATTAAGATTGGGCGTGGCCAACACACCTGAACACACTTAACAAGATAAAGGATAGAGAGTGTTTTGTTGATGCTGAGAAAATAATATACAGGACATTCGAAAATGATTTAGACCTCTTGACTTTTTCCACATTTTGTTAGGTTACAACCTTATACTGAAATTGATTAAATAGTTTTTTTCCCTCACCAATCTATACACAATACCCCATAATAACCAAGCAAAAACAAAAAAATGTAAACAATTTTGCAAATGTAAAAATAAATGAAAAGCTGAAACAATGAGGACATGACTTTAAATAGAACCACGCGGAAACCTGTAGGAAACGTTATATAACATTTCCACAGATGAACGTTGTTTCTTAATGTTCTCTGAAATATTTGAGAACATTCCCAAAGTCAAACCAGTTGGAGAATGTTCCTAGAACATCACCGAAAATTTAATTAAATGTAGACATATTTGAA